>NC_079148.1:138338725-138447725 GCF_945859685.1 Eupeodes corollae | reverse complement strand
TTACGTAGCCATTCAACCAGAAATGAGCCTCATCGCTGAACAAAATTTGTCGATAAAAAAGCGGATTTTCTGCCAACTTTTCTAGGGCCCATTCACTGAAAATTCGACGTTGTGGCAGATCGTTCGGATTCAGTTCTTGCACGAGCTGTATTTTATACGGTTTTACACCAAGATCTTTGCGTAAAATCTTCCATGTGGTCGAATAACACAAACCCAATTGCTGCGAACGGCGACGAATCGACATTTCACGGTCTTCAGCAATACTCTCAGAAACAGACGCAATATTCTCTTCTGTACGCACTGTACGCATTCGTGTGGTTGGTTTAATGTCCAATAAAGTAAACTGAGTGCGAAACTTGGTCACAATCGCATTAATTGTTTGCTCACTTGGTCGATTATGTAGCTCATAAATCGGACGTAAAGCGCGAAACACATTTCGAACCGAACACTGATTTTGGTAATAAAATTCAATGATTTGCAAGCGTTGCTCGTTAGTAAGTCTATTCATGATGAAATGTCAAAGCATACTGAGCATCTTTCTCTTTGACACCATGTCTGAAATCCCGCGTGATCTGTCAAATACTAATGCATGAAAATCCTAACCTCAAAAAAATCACCCTTTAGTAGATTCATGCCAACATAACCCATCACAAAGTATACTTCTCGGTCGCACACCCAATCTTATGGATGGAGGAAGGTGCGGGCCGAGACAGATCGTTCACCACACATTAGATCAGAGAGGATTGTCTGAGGGCAAGTAGCCGGAAGGGTCAAGCTCGACATATTAATGGCACTTTTTGGATTGCGCCAAAGCTAAAAGACGATCGAAAAATTGTGTGGAGGAAACATTTAAAGACCTACGTAACGTATTTTTTTTTTTGTACGACTGTTTTTTAAGTTTTTTTTTTTTATTGATTTGAAAATTCTGTTCTGCTGTGGAACAAAATTTGGGGTAAGAAAGCTAATGTGGAAGTCAAAAAGTAGGTATAGTGTTTTATTTTTTACTAAGAATATTGATTTTTTTTCTTGTCTTTCCATTGTGTCTAATTCGTTCTTTTGACCTTCGAGTCGAAGTCTTAATTAAACGATATTACGGGAAGCGTTTACGCTTTTAATTTTGTTTGCTTGTTGAAATAATTTCTTAGAGTGATTTCTTTTATCGGTTTTTTTTATAATATTCATACTTTTTCTTTTTGTTTGCCATACATCTATCGAGAATTGACCTTCCGTCAATCTTAATAATTCAATTTGTATCTTTCTTTTCTATAAAAGATCCTGGTATTGAATCCCGGTTGCGGCCAAAGATTTTCAAACAATAAAACATAACTTAAATTTCCCATCTGGAAAACAAAACCTTTCTTTTATGTTGTAACTTGATTTGAAGACTAATCTTCAGCTCTCGGTTTTGGTAATCTTCCACTAAAAATTTTCCTGTCACCCACTGTAATCAAGAGCTGAGCTACCGAAAATTTCGAAAATCCAATATTGCTTTAAATATTGTTTTAAATATATGCATGTATATTCAGTCCGTCGGGTTGGTCGAGTGGTGAAAAAACTTGCAACAATTTTTAAGATGTACCATTTTTGAGTAGTTAACATTTTGATTGTTTTTCATCAACCGAAACTTCATTCTGAAGATACTCGTATATATTAAATTAAATATAATGTACCACCATGTACTTATATTCCGAGACCAGAAAAATTTCCTCTGTTAAGGAGATATTAATTGACTATCCCATTTTATTCCTCCCTTAAATTTCATTAAAGAAATTTCTTTAACTTTCGACCTATCTATCATTAAAATGGTATATAAAACAAAAACAATATTCCTCTGACCCTTAATTATAAACAACAACAAAATATAAGAATCATAATTGGATTGTTGGAAATTTGTAATTAAAAATGTGTAAATTCGTAGAAAGTCCTTAAGATTAAGGTATTTTCTTTTTAAATTAACCACAATGAATGCAATATCTATACCTAAATCCCATACTATTACATTAAATAACCCTTTATTTTTACTTTTCACCTTTCTATCTTATATCAAAGTAAAATTTAGTATCAATAGATTTTGTTAAATAGATAGATATGTATATATATGTGTTTGTATAAAATATAGCATAGTTGATATTAAACAATTTTCAAACAAAATGAAGTGATAAAATTTCATCATTCCATTTAAACACCAAATAGACCACATTTCCACGTAAAGATACTTATTTAAGCTATTTTTAGAAGACGACTATTCATCAGTCCTCGCGCAATTCAATCGCTTGAGTTGAGTTGGTCGGTTTGTTTGGTTTGTAGTTGTGCTGTGCTGTGAGGTGCTGTGTGGTAAGGTGGTTGCTTAACTGGAGGTAATCCATTTCAATTTCGATCCGTTAAGTAGATAGATTGACGATAAAACTCCCTCTCAAAAACATTTCAATTCGTGTTGTTTTTTTTTCGTCTAACTTTCTAAAAAAGTTACTGACAACATTCCCATTAAGCGAAGGTTTAACACGAAAAACCCAAAACACGAAGCATAGATTCCAATTCCAATACGACTTGGTGGTATACATCAGTATCTAAATGGTTAACGAATGTCATTTCATTTACACCACCATCAACTTAACAGGAAATAAATAATTCGCTTCAGTAATTTACGGTGATATCTTTATTATCATGTCCAGGATACGGACGTATTGCATATTAAATCTTTGTACCTTTACATGTATATTGGGGCAGAGGTGTAAGGTTTAAAAATGTATCATACTCCATTAGGTCCCTAAACAAAGAGCATAATAAAGGATTCAAATTATTCGAGTAATCGAAAAAAATAATGTATAGATTCTTATAACTAGTTCGAAACATGATTATTTCTTATCAGATTTTTTCGCTGATCATTTGGAAATACAATCATTTTTACGCTTTTTGTATAAATATAATATAATAATTAATAATAATTTTGTAAATGCAATATTGCTTCCATTGACAAAAATCTGCTGTAGAGAATTTGTATAAGAATCAATTACTTTACCCGTGTTTTGTTGGAAAATCTATCAAAAGTAAAGTAGGATTTTATACGAACAACAAAAACAATATCCGCAGTATGAATACTACCGATAAAGGTTTAAGTAGAATCTTACTACGGTTGGATTTTCGTCATTTATGTATATGGGTCTCGAATGGATCTTATGTGATTTCGTTGTCAAATGTTGGTACCATTAATATTGCATTTGTATCTCAATGGCTGTGTTCTTTGAGTATTTTTAAATTTGGGATCATGTGTTTTCCATTGGGGGAAAAATCAATCTGTAACTTACTTACTTACTTAAAGTGGCGCTACAGTTCAGGGCGGACCTGGGCTTCAACCAACATGCGTCTCCAACTAGCTCGATTCCTAGCTAGCTGTCTCCAGTTTCGCACGCCAAGTTGGTTGAGGTCCTCTCCCACCTGGGTGAGCCACCTGAGTAGCGGTCTTCCTCTACTGCACCGTCCCTCGGGATTGGATTCGAAGACCTTCCGGGTTGGAGCGTTGATGTCCATCTGCTCTACATGACCTAGCCATCTAAGCCGGACTTTAATTCTGCTAACTAGGTCAGTGTCGCTGTACAGCCCGTACAGTTCGTCATTATATCTTCTCCTCCATTCTCTATCTATGCATACGGGACCAAAAATCACCCGAAGAATTTTTCTCTCGAAGCATCCTAAGACACTCTCATCTTTCTTTGACAGGGTCCAGGCCTCAATGCCATAAATGAGAACCGGGATGATGAGTGTCTAATAGATGGTGATTTTAGATGCTCAAGAGAGGACTTTACTTCTCAATTGCCTTCTTTGCCCAAAGAAGCAGCGATTTGCAAGAGTTATTCTCAGTTTGATTTCAGCGCTGGTGTCGTTGTCTGTATTAATAGCGGTGCCTAGGTAGCCAAAGTCCTTAACTACCTTAAAGTTATAGCTGTCCACGTTTTGTCCATGACCTCGTCGTTCAGTGTCCTTTTTTGATGACAGCATATACTTGGACTTGCCCTCATTGACCACTAAACCCATCTTCTTCTCTTCTGTCGCAATGCTCAAAAACGATCCACTGACATCACGCTTTGATCTTCCAATTATGTCAATATCATCTGCGTATCCAAGTAATAAGATGGACCTTTGGAAGATTGTGCCTTTAGTGTTGACGGTTGATTGTTGCACAATTCTTTCCAGAACGATGTTGAAGAAGTCGCATGACAGTGCATCGCCTTGTCTAAAACCTTTTTTGACATCAAATGCATCGGTAAGATCTTTTCCGACCTTGATAGAGCATCGTGCATTCTCCATCGTTATTCTGCACAAACGGATAAGTCTGACAGGGATGCCAAAACTGGACATTACTCGGTAGAGCTCTTCCCTATAGATGCTATGATATATGCGTCTTTAAATCGATAAAGAGATGGTGGGTATCGATTTGAAGCTCCTGGGTTTTTTCCAAGATCTGCCGTAATGTGAATATTTGGTCGATAGTGGACTTTCCTGGTCTGAAGCCACACTGATAAGGACCAATCAGGTTGTTGACGAATGGCTTCAGACGTTCACATAATACGGCAGAGAGGATCTTATACGCAATGTTAAGGAGACTGATGCATTTGTAGTTGGCGAAGTTTAGAGGGTTTCCTTTCTTATGTATCGGGCACACTATGCTGAGATTCCACTCATCGGGCATACTTTCTTCCGACCAAATTTTGCAGATGAGTTGGTGCATGCTCGCTACCAAGTCATCGCCTGCTGCTTTGAATAGTTCGGCGGTGATGCCGTCAGCTCCAGCAGCTTTGTTTGACTTAAGTTTAGATATAGCTACTTTCACTTCGTCAAGGTCGGGTAGGCGGAATTGAAGATCTGCGTCGCCGAAGTTGAGTGGTTCTATCTGCCTTACAGCGGAATTTGGTTCGTCATCGCCGTTATATAATTTGGAGAAGTCATCTTTCCATATTCTCAACATCAACTGCAGTTCTACTACGATGTTCTCCTGATCGTCTTTACAGGCTGCGGTCCGTGGTACCCTCGGGAGGTTTTTTTTACCTTTTGGTAAAATTTACGAACCTCATTCCTGTTGTGACATCCCTCTATCTCCTCGATCACGCGCTTCTCAGCTTTCTTTTTTTCCGTCTAAGAAGCCGTTGTTCCTCTCTCCTCTCCTGCTCGTTGAGCTCGCTAGTAGCTCTAGTCCTTTTTCCGGCATTCGTCGTCAAACCAGGGGTTTCGCTGTGGTGGCCGTGTGAAACCTAGCACTTCAGAGGTGGCATCTCTGATGGCTGCAAGGCAATGTTGCCACTTGTTTTCAATGCTTAGTGCAGGCAGCATATAACTCCTTAAGAGGTTATTAGAGACATGGCAGTCTCTTGTGAATGTAGCCGTCTAACGTCGAATCTTCTCACAGTACTTCCCTGTTTTGGCTTGAATCGGGATATCCGTAGCTGTACCTTGGCTACAACGAGGTAGGGGTCCGAGTCAATGTTGACCCCTCGGAAAGTTCGGATATCCTGTATACTGGAGAAGTGTCTTGATTGAGCAGGAGATTTTCATGTCCCCTTGTGGATATTAAGATGTGTGAACTGCGTACTAGCCACCAGAATGTCTCGCCCCGCAGCGAAATCGACCAGCCTGAATCCGCCGTCGGATGTGGTGTCGTGCAGGCTGTATCTCCTGATTATGCCACCAAAGATGTCTTCTCTTCCTGGCCTTATCTCCTAAGATAATTTGAATAATATAGCCAGGGCACTGTCCATAAGTCTTGTCAAAAAGCTCGAAGAGTTATGTCTTTGGTGTCTTCATCTTTCTCCTCTGTCGGGGCATGCGCGCATATTAGGCTTATGTTGGCGAATTTAGCCTTGATGCGGATTCTCGTGATGCGCTTGCTCACACTGTTGAAACTCAAGACTTTTTGCCTAGTTCTAACAACAAATCCACACCCAAATAGACGCTGTCTTTGTTCTCGGTAGCAGTCGGTGTAGTAGTCTTTTAGTTTGCGTTTGCCTGGTCCATCCCATCGCACTTCTTGGATGGCTGTAATATCTGCCTTGCAGCAGTTTAGGGCTTCTGCTAATTCTTCGGCCGGACGTGGTCTATTAAGCGACCTAACATTCCAAGTGGATATCCGACGTTCGTTGACCATAATTCGTTTGCGTTGGTTGTCAACAGTAAATCCGTCCGTATCCGAAGCTTGTTGGTGCTTCGCAACTATGAAGCTTTTACGTGGCCATGAAGTCATCCCAACGGCACAACCCCCAACCTGCAGGGCCAGATCCTAAGTATAACTACAAGGGTGGGGAGCCGTATAAAACCGCTCCTTATAGACCTGGGCTCCGAATAAGTCGAAGAAGCCCTATAAGGTGTTCACTAAGTAGTTCAATCTTACTGTAACTCTAGACGCCACCGTTGATTCCATCTCTTGAATTCCTCCGCTGCCGTCTGAATAAGAAGAGGTCATATACAAAGTGTGTAAAAACCGCTTAAATTGGAAAACTTATTTTTTTATTTCTAATGGATCTCTGGTTTGGGATAGGTTCAAAAAGACCTGATTTTGATAAATCTTAATACACCGCACAAACTAGCATCACCATATCTAACTTCCACTCTTGTTTTGAAATTGTTGAATGTCTGCATATTGTTGACAATAATTACATTAAAACTTCACTTATGTTTCATTTAAAACATCATTTCAGAGATTAACATAATCACACATGCTGCATACGTAATTCGATTGAATATAAAACTTATGTCCTGCAGTAATTCTATATGCAACACATGTGTAATTTTGCTTTGTATAAGGTAGATATATATCTCATAAAAATACTAAATTACACAAAATATCAACATCCATCAAAATATCTTTCTGAGAATATAAAATAAACCTCTGTCTATATGCGGAGCAATAATTGATCACATTAGTATAAGTTACATGTAATAGCAATAAAATGTCCATTTTGACAAAACTCATGTCTAATTTTTATGTCCCTTCTTAAGGACAATAAAATTGCAGTCTACTATTATATTTTTGCAGGTAACTGTACCGCACATACTTTTGTACTTAAAATTGACCCTGACAGTCATATCAAATTGGATTCTTGAGCAAAAACAACTACTTCAAGCAGAAGTTGTTAAAAAACGGATTCAAATTTTAAGGACATTCTCCAAATTAGAACCTGTTCGGTTTTGGATACTATTCTCATATTATTCAACAAACTATAATTTTTTTTTTGTTTTTTGTTTGAATTGCATTCTATCAAGGACTAAGGACGACTAAGAACAAAAACCATTTTTACAAAAGAAAAAATATCGAAGGAAGACAAAAAAATATATGTACTTGCATCACTGACAAAAGTCTTATATTATTCGTCCTTGTGTAGTAGGTCCTTATCATTATTGTCAGTTTGATGTGCTTTTTTCTTGCAGTTAGCTTCCTTTTTTTTTATTATTTTGTGTGCCTTATGAAGTTGGTAAATATATACAAAAGAAAACTTAAGGACTCATAAAACTTATCCTTCTTTTAAATATGCTTCAGCTTTTTGATTGTACTCTTATACCTATACTATACCTTAGTATACAGTGAAAAAAAAATGAATAAAAGACCAAGCAGTTCGTCAACATTTTCATGAGCTATAATTTAATTTAATATTTTTTCATCACTGAAAGAGAGAGAAAGGGAAAAAGGTCGTCTTTATTTTATTTAATTTTTTTTTCTTCCTTTGAAATCCTTTTTTTCTCCTGAGATATTTTTTGACGAGTTAAGAAGAGAGAAAGATTTTCTTCATTATTCTCAAAGTAAGATGACAAAGTAGAAAACTAAGAAGGGTTACAAGTAGGTTTAGGTTCAAGGAGTGATTTTATAGACCTGTTTTGAGATACTCCCTGTTTCTTACTGGGTCACCTGGATAAAGAGGAACGAACATCGTGGTAATTCTGAAAATGCAATGAATTTTTTGTACAAAATAGTGTCTAATTGTTCGTATGGAATTTGAATTTTTTCAAAAGAATGCGATTATCAAATCACCATTCCAAATCTAGGCTTAGTTGTGATTCCTAAAATAATTGCTTTCAAATCAGTTTTCGATTAGAATGCAACCAAAAATAAACCATAAACATACATATTTCAAAAATTTAAACCTCGTTAAAAATGATTTAGTTTTGAAACAATATTTTGTCCATATTATAAAAATATACCATAGACGACAATATAAATTGAATAACTTTGTGATATAACCATTTTTGTTCTTCATTCGTTCGCTGGTGTGGTTTAAAATACACAAACAAACACATCCTTATACATTTATAGTTAAACATCACATGGCAAAAGCATAATACTCATATGATGACATAATTGTGCGTATATATGTGGTTTAATTAGTTTTAGCTTTGTTGACTGGAGAAACTTAATTTTAGAATCCTTTGCAGTTTTATACGCTTAATTAATTTTGCAAGCATTATTTGACACATCACGACATAACCATTAAATCATCCTACAAATATTTTCACTATCTACATACATAGATAATATTACATATGTATATAAATATGTAATTATGTACATACAATGATATATTATAAAATAATAATGAATTATAGAGGATTTAATGGTTTATTTTTTCGTTTTACTAAGGACGTTGGTAGGATGGTGGATTTGAAGAACGACAAAGACAATTAAGCTGGTGGATTCAATGTGGTTAATACGGGTTCTAATTCAAGGATAATTCATATTCAATTAGTTCATGGTCGTATTTTGCTTTAAATTCGATATTTTTGTTAGTATTTTGATGAATGGTATATGGAAATTTAAATAGAAAAAATGTCAAGGATCTTACATTAAAATTAATTGATATTAATTCCTGATTATTAAAGTCATTAATATCTCTGTCAAAACGTTAAGAACTAATATTTATTGATTTTATAATGTATTACAATACAATACCACATTGAAGTGGTGTAAATTCATCCCCAAAATGATTAAATCCGGCTCGAAGGACCAAAATGTTCAACGATCTTTGATACTGCTGACTAGTTGCTTAAGTCAGGATATGGAAGAGTACTGAATATTGATCATTTATATAAACGCTTCATTGTGAGCAATAAACATTAACAAATTTTTAAGTGGTTTAACGTCTATAGAACTTTCAAAAAATCGTTTTTTTTTCCAATTTCAGATGGCCATGTAGTTTTCCCATCCTTAATTGCTCATGATTTTCCACTACTCATAATTTCAAGTGCCTTTATCTCAATATAGTAAGCTCGGCTCAACCTTTTTCATCAGAGTTATTTCAAAGTTTCAATGTGTCTTAGAAAATATATTTTGTTTAAAAGAACATAGAATCAGAAGTGCAACATTTGTCCGAAAATAAATACTCACTTACTTACTTAAGGTGGCGCTACAGTCCGTGGTATACCTGGGCCTCAATCAGCCAGCTGGGTCCCTGTCTCCAGTTTCACACCACGAGTGCGCTACCTGAGTCGCGGTCTTCCTCTATTGCACCGTCCTTTGGGATTAGATTCGAAGACCTTCCGGGCTGGAGCGTTGATGTCCATCCGCTCTACTTGACCTAGCCATCTAAGCCGTTGGACTTTAATTCTGCTAACTAGGTCAGTGCCGCTGTTACAGCCCGTACAGTTCATCGTTATATCTTCTCCTCGGTTCTCCATCTATGCGTACGTGACCAAAAATCAACAGAAGAATTTTTCTCTCGAAGCATCCTAAGACGGTGTCATCTATCTTTGACAGGGTCCAGGCCTCAACGCCATAAATGAGAACCGGGATGATAAGTGTCTTATAGATGGTGATTTTAGATGCTCGAGAGAGGACTTTACTTCTCAATTGCCTTCTTTGTCCAAAGAAGCAGCGAATTGCAAGAGTTATTATTCCTTTGATTTCAACACTGGTGTCGTTGTCTGTATTAATAGAGGCTTTAAAATCGATAAAGAGATTGTGGGTATCGATTTGAAGCTACTGGGTTTTTCCAAGATCTGCCGTAGTGTGAATATTTGGTCGACAGTGGACTTTCCTGGTCTGAAGCCACACTGATAAGGACCAATCAGGTTGATGACGAATGGCTTCAGACGTTCACATAATACGGCAGAGAGGATCTTATACGCAATGTCAAGGAGACTGATGCCTCTGTAGTTGGCGCAGTTTAGAGGGTCTCCTGAGATTCCACTCTTCGGGCATGATTTCTTCCGACCATATTTTGCAGATGAGTTGGTGCATGCTCCGTACGAAGTCATCGCCTGCTGCTTTGAATAGTTCGGCAGCGATGCCGTCAGCTCTAGCAGCTTTGTTTGACTTAAGTTTAGATATAGCTACTTTCACTTCGTCAAGGTCGGGTAGGCAGAATTGAAGATCTGCGTCTTTGAGGTTGAGTGGTTCTATCTCCCTTACAGCGGAATTCCGTTCGTCATCGCCGTTATATAATTTGGAGAAGTGATCTTTCCATATTCTCAGCATCGACTGTGGTTCTACTACGATGTTCCCCTAATCATCTTTTTTTACCTTTTGGTAAAATTAACGAACCTCATTCCTGTTGCGACATCCCTCTATCTCCTCGATCGCGCGCTTCGCATGCTCTCTTTTTTTGAATCTAAGAAACCGGTGTTCCTCTCTCCTCAATGTTGCCACTGGTTTTTAATGCTTAATGCAGGCAGCATAGGACTCCTTAAGAGGTTATTATTGCCTCGATCGGAAAATCATGGCAGTCTTTTTCGATTGTAGCCGTCTAACGTCGAATCTTCTCACAGTACTTCCTTGGTTAGGCTTGGATCGGGATATCCGTAGCCGTACCTTGGCTACAACGAGGTAGTGGTCCGAGTCAATGTTGGCCTATCGGCATGTTCGGATATCCTGGATACTGGAGAAGTGTCGTGCGTCGATCACAATGTGGTCAATCTGGTTGACGGTAGATTGATCAGGAGATTTCCATGTCCCCTTGTGGATATTAAGATGCGTGAACTGCATACGAGCTACCAGAACGTCTCGCCCCGCAGCAAAATTGACCAGCATGAATCCGCTGTAGGAGGTAGTGTCATGCAGGCTGTTTCTCCCGATTATGCCATCTAGCTTGGCATTTAAATCTCCTAAGACAATTTTAATGTCATAGCCAGAGCCGGGGCACTGCTCATATATCTTGTCCAAAAGCTCGAAGAATATGTCTTTGGTGTCTTCATCGTTCTCCTCTGTTGGGGCATGCGCGCATATTAGGCTTATGTTGGCGAATTTAGCCTTGATGCGGATTCTCGTGATGCACTTGCTCACACTGTTGAAATTCAAGACTTTTTGCCTTAGCCTAGTTCCAACAACAAATCCACACCCAAATAGACGCTGTCTTTGTTCTCGGTAGCAGTCGCCGTAGTAGATATCGCAGTCTTTAGTTTGCGTTTGCCCGATCCATCCCATCGCACTTCTTGGATGGCGGTTATATCTGCCTTGCAGCAGCTTAGGGCTTCCGCTTATTGTTCGGCTGCACGTGGTCTGTTAAGGGACCTAACATTCCACGTACACATATGAAGTTCGTTGTCCTTATTTCGTTTGCGTGGGTTGTCAACAGTGAATCCGTCCGTATCTGAGGCTTGTTGGTGCTTCGAAACTAAAGGTATTTTTTACGTGGCCAGGAAGTCACCCCGACGGCACAACCCCCAACCTGTAGGGCCAGATACTTAGTATTACTCCAAGGTAGGGGAGCCGGATAAACCGCTCCTTACAGGCCTGGGCTCCAAATATGTCGAAGAAGCCCTATAAGATGTTCACTTAGTAGTTCAAACTTACTGGAACCGTAGACACCACCGTTGATTCCATCTCCAGAATTCGTCCGCTGCAGCCTGGATAAGGAGAGGTGCCCCCCCCCCTATCTCGTTTGCTGCCTCCAACAACTTTCCACTGGGGTTGGAACCCAATCTCCAGTTGAGGTACTATGTTCACCGCGGGGAGGTGAGAGTAGGAGTTGATAGACAGAGGTGGGTTTTGAGAAGAACCTGTGTACGCTTGTGTTCTATTGAATGCACATGTCTACTATTTGAACATCCGAAAATGAATACATCCCAAAAATCCTGAGTTTATTTTTTAAAAAAGAAGCTGGGATCCGACTCACATAGATAACTTCCCATTCCGTCTGTCGATTTGTCTTGCTCAAAAGTTTGTCTATATGTATTCGTATCAATTTTTACCAAATTTGAGTACTATTTTTGTAGACTTTATTTTTTATGAAAAAACGGACTGTTGGTATTTTATATAAAAATTACTGAAAATCGAAAACAATATTTTCTGGGAAATAAAATAAGTTTGAAGCCAACGTTTTTAATTTTTGAAAGCTATTTGGGTCGAAAATCAATTTTTACCAACTATCGTCGTTGCAAAAATTGTTTTTGAGATGAAATCATATTTTAGTCGTAAAATTTTGGAGGCGACGAATTTTTTTTCATATTTTTTGATTTATAAAAAAAACCGTTGAATGGATTTTTTTTCAAAAAATGTACTTCTTTGATATAACGTTTCAATATATTATATAAAATTAAATTCAAGTCTGCAGCGATTTTAGTTCGTAAAATATTTAGGGTTAAACAAAATGTTCACCTTTTTTTCAAAATGCTATGGTAAAAAATCACCCACGCAATTTTCTTGAGAGCCCTTTCTGCATCTTTCTGCTTTATTTTCTGTATAACAAAATTTATTTGATATCGATATCTCTTCTGGTTCTTGAGCTATGGACGACGAAAAAAATATACACACGAACGCACAGACATCTTTCTAAAAATCTTTTATTTCGACTCTATTGACCTTGAAACGTCGAGAAATGTCAAAATTTTCAATTTGAGTAATCGGACCTATTCCTATTTGAAGTTAATAATTATGATTTTTAGATTACAGGAGCTTCGAGTGCATCCCTTACAAAAAAACGAAAATCCGGCTCGAAGGACCAAAATATTCAACGACTTTTGGGTGCTGCTGAATTCATTGCAAATTTTTCACTGTTGACTTTAAAAGCACGCTATTCATTCAAAAATAAATATGGTGCAAAAATATTGCGTCTATTTATTAAATAATTAAAAAGGTTATAGGAGCTTTGAGTGCAACCGTAGACCATTAAAAAATACGAAAATGCGGCTCGAAGGACCACAAAATTCAACGATCTTTAGTGTTATTTATTTCGTCGTTTTAGTTGTCTTATAAAAAGTATTAAAACCATCTGAAATCTTTAAAAGGTATACAAACACTTCTGTCTGTGGATTTGAAAAAAGGCCATTTTATATCATTAATAAGCCTCAAATTGAATATGTGGTTCTTATGTCTAGAATCAAATGATGAAAAATTCTTAACAAAAAAAATTGTATCCATCACAAAGAAAAACTCATATAAATGTTCATATACCTACTAAATGTATAAATGTACTTATGTACATTACATATATACTTCTTCCTTACACTTTCCCTCTTTAAATAAAATCGTCATTAAAAAAAAAGAACATTCTAAGGATAGGATAGGATATTAACAACTCCTTCGTTCGTCGTCATTGTGGCATCAGACAACTTGAGTTTCCTTTTCCAGTAAATTCCAAACAATTCCTTATACGTATAGACCTTGACAGAATAAAAGCCAAAGAACTGTAAGCCTAATGGTCATTAAATCCTCTTTCTTTTGATATATCTAACTCAGGTGAAAAACTCTGCTCCTGTATCTCGTATACTATACACACGCAAATAGGATGTATGAGTACAGTACCCTTACCTGGTGTTCTCTAATAACAGACATAAGACATAAGCAAAGGATCGAAAAGGACGAGTGACGAGTACGACTACGACTACTACGACGATGGCAATGACTATTATAAGGGGTTTTTCATGTTTGGGGATTTTACTCTAAGCTCAGTCTTTCTTGTTTTTTAACTCCCCTTAATAGACACTTGAGTAGATTTAAAATATCTTTGATTGCATTTTTTTTTCATTTTATTTTCTTCCTGAATCCGACATCATCCTTTGTAAAAAAAAGAAAAGTTTTTTTGTCTTTGTTCATTAATGTTAAAGATATAAAAAGATTTTAACACTTTATACCTGAACGAAAGAGATATTCCCTTTTTATCAAAGCCATTGTGGGTGAGTAATCGTTGGAAAAGATGTAGCAATTAAGAAATTTAATTGTATCTCAAAGTGGCGAATAAAAATGTCATGGTCGGTCGGTTGGTTGGTTGGTTGGTCGGTATAGGTGGGTTCGAGGAGAAGAAGGCACATTTTTACCCGTTTGAAAAAAAAAAAATATAAAAATTAATCTTCTCTTCTACCCTCAGACATTTCTAGAGACAGAGAGATAGTCTTTTAATTTTACCAACCAAGTGAGAAATAAGAGGTATAAAAATGGCTGAAGTTAGATTCATTGCTTGTCGAAAGAGGACTTGGATACAGCTAGAAAGACTTTCGGAGGACTGCCATCAGGCATAGGCATCCCGTATAGTATACCTCCAGTGTACCTACTTACAAAATTATTCTTTTGTGAACCCTGGGGTTTTGTTAAAAACTTAAGTAAAAATTATGTTCAACTTTCTATTAACGAGGTGTTTTTCTTTTAATTCTAGATGATGAGGCTATATAATATCGTCGTTGTGTTTACCTTTTTCTTTTCAACACAAAAAGTAAAAAAAAGGGTTAAGGTGAAGGTTTGTTCTTTTGCTCATTTGTCATTTGTTTCTTTGGTAGATCCTGTGTCTGAATAAAAAAAATATAGGTATCACCCATTCTTGAATATAAAAATCTTTTAGATAATTAAAATAAAATGAGAAGCTAAAGCTTTGCCAAAGAAAAGCTTCGAGAAATATTATGAATAATATCTAAGCTAATTAATTTTATAAATTGTATGAGTTTTTTTGAGCATTGTATAGAAAAGGACCGAAAACGATATGTTAAGCTATAAAATATAAGCTATAAACGTTTTCTTTAAGAAATATGATATTGAGCCATTCGGTGTATAGTATTTTGCTTAAGATCGGAAGGTGTCCTCCTCACCCTCAAACTATCGTCCAATAGCACTCATGTCCCTTCTTTTCCAGGTCATAAAAACACTGATTAGCAGCGTAAGAAATATCTCGAAAAAGAAAGCTTATACTGGAGGTTTCAATGTGGAAAATACGGGTTCTATTTCAAGGATAATTCATATTTAATTAGTTTATGGTCGTATTTGGCTTCAAATTCGATATTTTCGGTAGTATTTTGAGAAAGGGTCTATGGAAATTTAAATAGCAAAAATCTCAAGGCTTTTCCATTTAAATTAATTAATATTAATCTAAAACTTGGGAACTAATCCTAATTGATTTTAGAATGTATATATTACAATGCAATACCACATTGAAGTGGTGTCAATTCATTAAAAAAATTTGAAAATCCAGCTTGAAGGACCAAATTTGTTGCAAATTTTTCACTACTGACGTTAAAAGTTCAATATTCATTCAAAAATTAATATGTCAATAAAATCCTGCGTGCATTTATTTCATAATTAAGAAGTTTGCAGGAGCTTTGAGTGTGTCAAAATAGCTTTACAAAAACACGAAAATCCAGCTCGAAGGACCAAAATATTCAACGATCTTTGGAATTATGTTTTATAAAAAAGTAATAAAACAATCTAAAATCTTTAAAGGGTATACAAATGCTTCTCTCAGAGGACTTGAAAAAAGCCTATTCTATATCATTAATAAGCCTTATATTTAAAACGTTATACTTAGAAAAAAAGTAAATTGTATTCATCACAAAAGAAGACTCTGATAAATGTTCGTCTTAAGAAATAATTCGAAAAACGAAATATTATTAATGACCGCCATCCTGCGTGCATTTATTAAATAATAATAAAGTTTGCAGGAGCTTTGAGTGCGTCCGAAGACCCTTACAAAAACACGAAAATCCGGCTCGAAGGACCAAAATGTTCAACGATATTTGGTATTAAAGATTACGTTGTTTAGTTGAAAGAGAAATTAAACCATCTCAAATCTTTAAAAGGTATACAAATGCTTCTTGCTGAAGACTTGAAAAAGACCATTTTAAATAATTAATAAGCATCAAATTGAATAATTTGAAAAGAAAACTCACATAAATGTTTAGCTTAAGAAATAATTCGAACAACGAAAGCTAATTAATGACCGGCAGTATGACCTGGGTAGCAATAGGTCCATGATTTTGCGGTGATTTGGTGGTTTATCCAACCGAACAGTGGAAAAAATCACTGGAGAAAGTAAAATTATTACACTTGATATTTCATAAGCATTTGATAAAGTTTGGCACCAAAATCTCCTATCTGATGAATCTTTGCTTCATTCGATTAAAAATTACTTTTCTAACCGTTCAGTAAAAGTTATATTAAATAGTTTACAGTCATTAATTAAATGCTGGTGTTGCCAGGCATCCGTTTTGTCCCCGACTCTTTTTCTAAAACTTATAAACGCTCTCCTCTCTATTACGGCAATGACGAACCAAATTTCGCTTTAAGGGAGATAGAACCACTCAACCTATCAAATCAACAATTCCGTTTACCCAACCTTGACGAAGTGAAGATAGCTATATCTAAACTAAAGTCTAATAATGTCGCTGGAGCTGACGGGATCGGTGCCGAACTATTTAAAGCAGCAGGCGATGGCTTGGTAGGGAGCATGCACCAACTCATCTGCAAAATATGGTCGGAAGAAAGAATGCCCGATAAGTGGAATCTCAGCATAGTTTCGCTCATACATACAAAAAGAGACCCTGTAAATTGCGCCAACTACAGAGGCATCAGTCTGCTTAACATTGCATATAAGATCCTCTCTGCCGTATTATGTTAACGTCTGAAACCATTCGTCAACAATCTGATTGGTCCTTATCAGTGTGGCTTCAGACCAGGAAAGTCCACTATTGACCAAATATTCACACTACGGCAGATCTTGGAAAAAACCCAGGAACTTCAAATCGATACCCACCATCTCTTTATCGATTTTAAAGCCGCGTATGACAGCATCTATAGGGAAGACCTCTACCGAGCAATATCTAGAATGACGATGTAGGATGCACGCTGCTCTATCAAGGTCGGAAAAGATCTCTCCCATGCATTTTATGTCAAAAAAGGTTTTAGACAAGGCGATGCACTGTCATGCGACTTCTTCAACATCGTCCTGGAAAGAATTGTGCAAAACTCAACTGTCAACCCTAGAGTCACAATCTTCCAAAGGTCCATCTAACAACTCGGAAACACAGATGATATTGACATAATTGGAACATCAAAGCGTGATTTTAGTGGAACGTTTTTGAGCATTGCGACGGAAGCGAAAAAGACGGGTTTAGTGATCAATGAGGGCAAGACCAAGTATATGCTGTCATCAAAAAAGGACATTGGACAACGACGTCTTGGACAAAACGTCACCATTGAAAGCTATAACCTCGAGGACTAAGGACTTTGTCTATCTAGTCACCGATATAAATACAGACAACGACGCCGACGCCAACGTCAGCGCTGAAATAAAAAAAAAAGAGGCTGGGATGCGACCCAAACTGATAACTTCCCATCCCGTCTGCCGATTTGTCTTGCTTGAAAGTTTGTCCATATGTACTCGTATCAATTTTAACTAAATTTGCTTACTATTTTTTGTAGATTTTATTTTTTTATGAAATACAGACTGTTGGATTTTTATACAAAAATTACTGAATATTGAAAACAATATTTTCTGTGAAATAAAATAAGTTTGAAGCCAATATTTTTAATTTTTGAAAAGCTATTTGAGCCGAAAGCAAATTTTTACCAAGTTTTAGTATTGTTTTTTTTAGAGTTTTATTTTTTGTAAAAAATCTGTCAATTCGAATTTTTTTAAAAATTTTACCAAATGTTGAAAACAATATTTCTTATAAGATAAAATTAGTTAGAAGCTATTATCTCAAAGTTTTTAAAAGATATTTGAGTCGAAAATAATTTTTTACCAACTTTTGTTAATTTTGTTTCGGTTTTTATTTTTTGTAAAAAAAAACTGTCAATTCGATTTTTCTCAAAATTTTATCAGATGTCAAAAACATTATTCGTCGTTGCACAAAATTGTTTTAGAGATGAAATCATATTTCAGTCGTAAAATTTTGGAGGTTACAAATTTTTTTATTTATTAACTTCCCATAGGAAGTTATTGTAATGGGTCCGATTTGTCAAATTGAAAATTTTGACATTTCTCGACGTTTCAAGGTCCCTAGAGTCGAAATAAAAGATTTTTAGAAAGATGTCTGTGCGTGCGTGTGTACGTACGTTCGTACGTTCGCGACGTTTTTTTCGTCGTCCATAGCTCAAGAACCAGAAGTGATATCGACTTCAAATAAATTTTGTTATACAGATAATGAGGCAGAAAGATGCAGAAAGGGCTCTCAAGAAAATTGTCAATTCGATTTTTCTCAAAATTTTATTAGATATCAAAAACATTATTCTTCGTTGCACAAAATTGTTTTGGAGATGAAATCATATTTTAGTCGTAATATTTTGGAGGTGACAAATTTATTTTTTCAGTTTTATTGATTTATAAAAAAAACCATTATGTTAATTTTTTTCAAAAAATATACTTGTTTGGTATCACGTTACAATATATTATATAAAATTAAATTCAAGTCTCTAGCGCTTTTGGTTCGTAAGATATTTAGGGTTAACCAAAATTTGCACCTTTTTTTAAACTGGTATGGTAAAAAAACCACCCACGCAATTTTCTTGAGAGCCCTTTCTGCATCTTTCTGTCTTATTATCTGTATAACAAAATTTATTTGAAGTCGATATCTCTTCTGGTTCTTGAGCTATGGACGACGAAAAAAACGTCGCGAACGTACGGACGTACAAACGTACGTACACACGCACGCACAGACATCTCTCTAAAAATCTATTATTTCGACTCTATTGACCTTGAAACGTCGAGAAATGTCAAAATTTTCAATTTGACAAATCGGACCCATTACAATAACTTCCTATGGGAAGTTAATAACTCTTGCCAATCGCTGCTTCTTTTGACTTAGAAGGCAACTGAGTAGTAAAGCCTCTCTCGAGAATTTGAAATCACCATCTATAAGACACTCTTCATCCCAGTTCTTTTTTATGGCGTTGAGACTTGAACCTCTTCAAAGAGAGACGAAATTGTCTTAGGATGCTTCGAGAGAAAAATTCTTCGGGTGATTTTTGTGTGCCGTATGTCGGAAAGTCTTCGAATCCAATCCCGAGGGACGGCGAAGTAGAAGAAGACCGTGACTCAGGTGGCGCACGCAGGTGAGTGAAGACCTCACCTGAATACAGTACGCTCAGCTTTACATCCTTGTCTTTTAGATTTGGAACTCCAACGGCAACGTAAGATAAACCAATTGAGTTCCGACTTGGACAGCATTGTCCAATAGTGAATTACTTACCCTTATAGAATTTAATGCTTCAAAAACAAAATGGTGCCTTCTTTCGTTAAAGTGTAACCCACCCTCGATACCACCATCCATGAGCGGCAATTGCATCAAAGAAACTCTAATTTCTGTAATATTTATGTGTATCAGAGATCAGCTCTTGTCGAAAGATCACATACATGGTCCACAATGCCAAAAATGCTGCTAGATGGTTAGTATTTCTTTGAAGCTACAAGAATTTTTTCAGCCAACAGATCTGGCTATAATCTAAAAAGCCTTTTTTTGCCCAAAACTTGAATATTAATCTCATATTTTTGCAGGTTGCAGGTTGATAGTTGATAGTACTATTACTGAAATCTTTACATCGCTCGAACACTGCCGTGAAATTGTCTGTCTGTCTCTTAACAAAAAATGTTCTGTTGAGTGAACAAGTTGCATTTCCCTCTTAAACATTTTAACCGTAATACACGTAATACCTTAAAAAATGCTAATTAATTTAGCCTTTATCACAATTTTGGACGTACTGTTAAGTATAGAGATTCTTTTCTTTATCGTACATCGAGAATGTGGAATTACCCAAATCCGTTTTTCCTTCTCATTATAAAATTCAAAAATTTAGATCAATGTCTCCTCTTCAATTCTTCCCTAATTTCCTAAAGCATGCACTTTGTTTAATCTTAAAATATGTTAAGGGTGCTAATAACCCCTTTAGTTTGTGTAAATTATATACAAGAAACTATCTTCGATTAAATTTTTTTTAAAAAGAAATGAAGATCAATCTTCAAAGTATAAAAAGCAAATTAACAACTTTTTTTCAAAAATTACCTTCCGAATATATCGACAGAACCAACAATCACCTATTTTGAAGCTTCATAAATGACAATTTGTAGTTATCTTTTTTTTTGGAATATTGCTAAGCATCTTAAGAACTTCTGGGGTTATTTTAAAGCATTTTGTGCCACTTGTAAGAATTAAGTACTTTATTTTGTTTTTGTAGTAACTTTACTTATTGTTATTTATTTTTTTTTGTTCATAAAAGCTCATTAATATATTTGTTACCTTAAATAAAAAAACTACACTTCAAGAACTCAATAAACATAAATAATCTTTTTATAGCCCGCAATTCCAAGCAAATATTATAGGTTAAATATTGATGTTAATGTATATTTTTGGCCCCCTTTTCACACAATCAATTCATTCTCATTGATATGGTTTGGTTATTAAATTGCAATTTGCAACAAAGTTTTGCAGGCATAGTTTGCAACAAGAATCTCAATATAAATATTTGTTTGGCGCCCGTTGCGTTTGTTCGAAGCGTCGCGCCGCTTTGCGTCCAGTTTATAGTTGTTACGAAAAATTAAGCAATTATCATAAATCACTCTGCTTTGGGGTAGTTGATTCGCATCAATTAGCATTCCCACAGGACATCGTGTTTCCCACTGCATACACATACATACCTAAGGAAGGACATGTTTGTTTATATATATTCGTGTGTATATATGATTGCATTGCTATAACTGTACGTGTTTGAATGAGAACTAAATAAATATACATTCAAATAGAATTGTTCATTATATTAATCGAGAAATACGGCTATGGGCAGAATATTAGGTACATGACTTAATTGTTGGTAGTTATGTCTTCAACACTTGTGTTAGGCAAATAATTTAAATTTCAGACATTTAATTTTAGTCCTGAATATTTTGTTAATATTTTCTAAATTGTGATTTTTAAAAAGTATGCAGTAATGGGTGTCAAGATTAAGAGGTTGTCATTTGCTGCAATTTTCTTCAAAAAGTAGGAACACTTTATTCAATCCTCAAGCATTTTGTTTGTCCATAAAGATCATGTGTACATATTTCATTATTGGTTGAAAAGTCCTTATTTTCATTCAAGTACATCAAATCTATTTTTCATAGACATGAACAAAATTTAAAAATAGTGGTCCTTATTGACAACCCTGTGGAACTCCTTAATTAGCAGTGAAAGGCTTGGAAAAAGAAATTCTGAATTTAACTCGAAAACATTTATTTTGTTTCTTTATTAAAATACCGGTGCCTTTAAACAGTTGAACATTTACCTGAGTAAAGAGATATGTAAAGACAAGGGAGGAATTCCATCTAGTGCAGATCGATAATTTCAAGGAAAGTTCTCCACATTCAAGGGAATATTACTACCCTTATTATGTAAAAGGTTGAAGGGAGGTATCAGTGCACATAGGTTTTGAATTCCTGAGTATTGCAATGGCGTAGTACGGCTAAAGAAAGAATATTTGTACCTGACATTACGAACGAAGTTGGGCTCGAGGGTATAACGATGAGTATTCCTACAAGCGTGAGTATTACGTTTGAACTGTTTAAGGGGAGAAATGCAGCTAGCTATTTCTCTTGAGCATAAACCTTTAAAATAACGGTAAAAAAGCTTACGACAGAAAACTTTATCACGATGTTCAAGGGACGTGAATGATCCTATAATGCTCTACGTTCAATACTGTCCAAAAGGCTTTAGTAAGTTACATGAGCACCAGCTCAGATATGACAGTTATACACAAGCTTTGGACGTGTATAAGTCTTGAAGATCAGCCAGATCAGAGGGGAAGAAAAACGTATCTTACATCGCCTTAGAAAACCCAAACACCTTGTGGCAGTTTTGGCGACATTGCCTATATAAGTTTGTTGGAGATAGAACAGAGCCCTGTGGCACACCAGCATTTATTTTGTAGTTTACTTTATAACTACTTATCCAATGAAGCTGGGATTCGTGAAAACCGAAAGCGCGCATTTTTGATAAGAGGGACTGATACCGAACCCTATCAAATGCTTTTGAAATATCAAGCGTCTTACTTTCCCCAAAGCGATTTAAAGATTTGCTCGACTGTTCGGTGAAATGAACCATGCAGACACCACCAGTGGACCTATTGCTGCGAAAGCCGTACTGTCGGTCATTAAGAAGCTTTCGATCTTCGAGATATTTCTTGAGCTGATAATTTATCAGCGTTTCTATGACTTTGGAAAGAAGGGACGTAAGAGAAATAGGTCGGTAGTTAGAGGGTGAAGAAGATTCGCCTTTTTTGGGAATAGGCTGGACAAATGCTGTTTTTCATCCGCTAAAAACGGGACCTGAGGAGTAAGACAGACGAAAAAGCTTACGGTGTGGTTTTGCCAGCGTTGAAAAACACCTCTTCAGAAAAATATCGGGGATACCATCCGTACCAGCGGAATTATGTATGTTGAGATCTTAAGTCTCAATAAAATCCGAGGCTTGTCAATTTTTAAGTAAACAAATTACTCCATCCGTACCAAATATTGCAGAATGAACCCTTAAGTATTAAGCTGTTACTTCCAAGTATGAAAATTGCTTATATATAGCTTAAGGTTGAAAGTGGTGAACGAACAAAGATTTTTCAATCCTTTCCAAATAAAATTAATGTTGTCCAACATTTTAAGAGCTATTCAATCCTTTCTTCGAATTTAAAGCATCATGAATTATGAATTTTTTTGTGTTTTCTTTGCAACCTTTTGTACCACCTTTTGTGTGAAGAACTGTCTTAAATCTAACTTTTGTTTAGAAAACTTTCTGCAGATGTTTAAATCATACATTAATTAGATATCTTTTACTTCTTCTAAAATTGCGATCCCCTTTTGAATTCTCACTTTATTTCTTGATGGTCTACGGCAAGAAGCCATAGTTTTATTTGTTTTAAAAACGCGCCAATATTTCTTATTTTACGAACTTCTATAGGAAGCGTTTTAAAAAGTTTGCAGGAAGCAGTGGAATAGGAGTTCCTGTAGCTTGTCGTATGAAAATATGGGATATTTAAAAAAAGGTGGAATCACTTCTTAGACTTTGTATGTTGGAAATCGGACTTTCCAAATAGCCAGCTCTTTTAAAAAACACTTTTAAAACATAAAAAAAAAATGTGTAACGGGAAGAATTTTTAAACACCTTAAAAGTTCCATTGATAATGTTAAACGATGGGTTTTACAAACGTTACTAATAGCTGATTTTGAATAACGGTGAGTTGTTGTAGTTTGTTGACATATGCACCACCTCAACAAGGTATCCCATTATTGCATCTAAATGTCTTTTAAAATTCTAGAAGAGCATCCCCAGTAGAAAGCCCATGCCCTGAATCCAAATTGCAATGGACTTAAAAGGTTTATTTTATCAAGCTAATACAGAATTTTTGTTTTAATAACCATCTCAAACAATTTCGATATCGAAGACAATCAATCAATCAATTATCAATCCCAGATTAAAAATCCTAGAAAAAATTTTACTTTTTAAAACCAATAGAAACTATTTTATGAGATTTTTAAAAGTGTACCTATTATTTTCGTCATAGCTGAAGGTGCACATACATTTTTATCTCTATAGATGTCTTTCCCATTTAAAATTGGCTCTTAATGAAGCCAGTCCCGTTTTAAGTATACAACAGACACAAAATTGTTCTACCACAATACAGTCCATTATTATTTGAATTTGAAGGGAGAGCACACATTGTATCAGCCTTAGCTTCAGCTTCGACATATAGAATTAGTGAGGGCTTCTTAATAAATTCATTCTCTAAATTGTATACGAGAACTCTTCTTTGAACACAAAAATACATACATACCAGTTACTGCTATTTCCAGGATCAGGAATAACTTTATAAAAGTAGAATGGGTTATAATACTTTCTCTCTCCTTATAATGTGCACACCTGCTTTAATAGGTCATTATGGTTTGAAAGCCTTAGCCCCCGGGAATGACTCGATGGCCTATTTTGTTAAGAGAACCAACCTAACCTAACCTAACTTAACCACACACTTCATTTAAATCCATATACATACCTATATGCATATGAATGCATGTGTATGTTTATATTTTCTGAACATTCTTCTATATCTATATACGTTAGGTTATGACTATGAGTACATGTTCCGAAAATAATTACTGATCCCACATCAAATTCAAATGAACTCAACTGAACTTAAATTCGCTATATGCATGTGTATAGGAATTCCCATACATATACTATTGCATAATGTATAAATGAATACAAGTTTCCTTCTTTTTTGCTGTTTTTTTTTGTTTTGTTGCGAAAAAGGATACCCATGTTCAAACAGCCTTGAGCCTAGTAATGATGAGTTCTTTCATGTCAAACCTATACTATAAGTGTTGTGTTGTAGTTGAGCATAAATATGTAATATATACGTGTGTGGATAAAATGGATAAGAAGCAGTTTTGTGTTAAAGAAGGAGAGTTCTACGCAAAAAAGGATTCTAGGAGGAATGTTATAAAAGTTTTAAGACATTTAGTGATGCTGTAGTTGTATTTCACGAGCTTAGTTTCAACTTAAAAATATGAATGAACTTTAAAAAGTTGTACGGAAATGAAAGCAGTCGCTACTTCGATTGATGTCCTTTTTAACAAAAATCGGAAATTATTTTAGATTCGTAGATAAATGGTCTGCAAAAAGTCCTTCCTCAATATTTCTATGAGTATACAAATCTATCGAATTAGTGTGAAAATACAAAACAGTAAGCTTACTGATGTAATTCCCCTTTAACTTTTATGAGATTTAAGTTGGTGCTTCCACCTTGAATATCATATACGGTGCTCTCTATGTAAGAGATATGATTTATTGTTACTTCCATATACCAAAAATAATATGTAACTGCGATGATGGCTTACAAAGTAACAAGTATCGAATTATTTGTTCGTTTCCTTTTATATCCTTTAAGAGATTGAGAATTTGGAAGTGTATGTACAAGTTGCGATAAAGGTTAAGTATACGCAAAAGAAGACTTACGCAATGATTCCGTGGATGATTGGTTAACATTATCTCTATATGCATGCATGTGTATGTATGAATGTATCATGAAGATAAGTGTCAGATCAAAGAATCCTCATTGTCTGGTGGCGTGTATAGAGTAGAGTCTGATATTTGATGTTTCTGACAGGTATGAGGACGATGATGGTTAACCTATAATGTTTCATTGATAGATATTCTTATCCTTACAATTAATTTTATTAAGTTCAAGTATTGTTTATGTTACATTTTTGTGATATGAATTCATTAAAGTTGTGCTCAAATTATGATGTTTCTATTGTTTCGAAATGTATCATCATATATTTTTGCTTTCAAGCTAAATTTTCATGTAAGCAACTTTAAAGAAAATATGGAATCAAAAATGTCTTGAAGGTGAAGTTGTTTCGGTAGATTTGAAGATTTTTATTTAAATAAATGCTTAATGGCTATGATCAGGTTAATGCTCGCAAGTCAATCCAAAATATTTACGACCTATAAGTCTATTATCATTCCTTTTTAAGCCGTAATATAGAGTATCAAACAGCTAAGCGAAAAAGTCGCTCTTAAAAAACAATGATGGACAGAACGCTTAAAACCGCTACATGGAATGCCAACGGTCTTATACACTATTCATCCAAATTAAAAGTCATCTTAGATCTAGATTCTAGTGGCAGCCAACTCATGTGTGAGGCTTAGAGCCACCTCTCAATGTAACAGTAACAATACTGGACATACTACTATTCTAGACAGTTTCAGATCTATCCCAGATCGCTTAGACTATACCACCCAAAAATGATATTCGGTAAAAGCTTCAATGTGAGCATTCCTTCAAGATCCTCATGGGCAGAAGAGAGACCCCTGGAAGACGATGCGGTACACTTCTATACAGACGTTTCAAAGACCAATCACGGAGTTGGAAGTGCGTATGTATTCGGAACAACTGAATCTCAGTCCATCATACTTCCCAATCAATGTAGTGTATTCCAGGCAGAAATAATGGCGATTAAAGAGGCACTATCCTGGCTCAAAGAAAACGTTATATCTTGCAAGGATATACGAATCTTTTCGGACAGCCAAGGCGCTCTTAAATCTCTCGCGTTTATCTCCACAATATTTAGATCATCTCTGAATAAGATGACAAAACAGTTTAATATTCTCCTCATTTGGGTGCCGGGCCACAGAGACGTTCCGGGAAGTTGCAAAGCAGATTAGCTCGCCAAAAACGGAACACTTCTGCCTAATGTTAGACAAAAATATATAACATAGGAACACCACTTGATACATGCCAATATCTTCTCAAACAATATGCTCTAGAATCAAAAAATGCTAGATGGTCACAGAGTACCACCTGCATAACAACCAAGCAAATATGGCCAAGCATAGACTTAAAACTGTCAAAAGGCGTGATATTCCTGAGCAGATAAAGTATAAGCTCTACAATTGGAGTAATAACAGGACACTGCCTCATAGGAAGACATGCTCTGAGGCTAGGGGTCTACACAAATGACTTCTGTAGAAGCTGCATGGACGAGGAGGAAAAGGAAACAGTCCAACACCTTCTTTGTACATGTCCAGCACTCTCCATTAGAAGGAATAACGTTCTCGGTAATCCCTTCTTCGATAATACCAGTGAATTGGCAACGATTGACACAAAACGTCTCTCTAACTTTATTAAAAGTACAAAATGGTTTGTTTAAGTTAATTACTCTCCCATGAGTAACCTCATTAGTGGTATCACAATGGACCCTTTAGGTCTACGTGCGTCAATGACATCTGGACAGCCACTCCAACCTAACCTAAACTAACCTAGATCTAGAAAATATCGATATTTGCCTGGTGTCCGAAACTCATTTCTCCAATGGGCAAAGCCTAGATAATGTAATTGAAAATTATTCATGTTACCACGCTCCACATCCAGCTGACAAGGCAAGAGGTGGATCGGCGATTCTTATTAAAGAAAGCAGTAAAAATATGCAAGTAACAACTATTAGTATTGTTATGAAAAACGAAGAGTTTAAGATAGCAGCTATATACTGCCCACCAAGGTGTTCCCCGACAGGAAATGACTAAACAGATATATTTAATCTTATTGGGCATAACTTTATTGTTGGTGGAGACTTCAATGCAAAACACACCTATTGGGGTTCAAGACTTATATCAACAAAAGGCAAAAGCCTTTTCCAAGCAGGCCGTAAATACAACTGCGAATTCTATTCCTCCAGTTCGCCAACTTACTGGCCTTCCGATACTAACAAAATACCAGACCTTATTGATTTTATCGTAGCTAAAGGAATCAAAACAAAATCACATTAGTGTCGAAGGTAATTATGACCTGTCATCAGATCATATTCCAGTGATTCTATCACTAAGTGAATCGGAAGTGCTAGAAAAAAGTAATCCAAAGCTTGTTAATAAGAAAACAAACTGGAGTGATTTTAGAAAAAGGCTTTTAAGTTTTATAAATTTAAGATCTCCCATGGTGACGGCTTACAGACCAATATCGCTTATACCAGTTATGGAACAAGTTTTTGAAAAACTTCTTCTGAAGGGACTTAGCAAAATCATAGAAGAAAGAAGGTTAATCTCAAACCATCAGTTTGGCTTTAGAAATAAACATTAAACGATAGACCAAGTTCAAAAAATATCGTTTGTTATAGAAAAAGCATTAGAAGAAAAACAAATGTATTCAGCTATTTTATTAGATAGTGCTCAAGATTTTGACAAGGTTTGGCATGAAGGACTTGAGTACAAACTGAAAAGGGATCTTGCTAGGCAGTACTTTGAAATATTAAAATCGTACATCTCAGACCGATTGTTAGAGTAAGGTACGATCAAGAATACTCGGAATTGAAGAAAATAGAAGCCGGTGTACCACAAGGAAGTGTCCTAGGTCCTACTCTGTATTTACTATACACAAGGGATATTCCAGTTGGTAATCAAATCACACCATAATGGCTACTTTTGCAGATGATACCGCAATTTTGGTACCCGACAAATGTGTTTCTAAGGCAGCAGTAAGACTACAAAATGCCGTCGACACAGTGAAAGCTTGGACCGAAAAATGACGTATCAAACTCAATGAAACAAAATCGTCACATATAAACTTTACAAATAAAAAGATAAACAATATTCCAATAATCATTAATAATCAAGCTGTACCTTACGCCAATACGGCCAAATACCTTGGAATGACTTTGGATGAAAAGCTAAAGTGGAAAGAGCACATCAAAAAGAAAAGGGAAGAACTAAACTTGAAATATAGAAAAATGTACTGGTTGCTTGGTAACAACTCTGATTTATAAACAAGTACTAAAGCCTGTTTGGACCTATGTAATCCAATTATGGGGCTGTACAAAAAAAATAAATACCGAAATCGTCTAAAAATTCCAAAACAAAGTCTTTCGTGGAATAGTTAATGCACCTTGGTACATAAGACATACCAATCTACATAGTGACTTGCAAATAGAAATGGTTACAGAAGCTGTTAAAAAATACTCTGTATCGCACAACCAGAGACTGCAAAGTCATACTTATTCTAAAATGGAGTCCGTCTTGAATATAAGAAATCATGTTCGGATATTAAGAAGAACCAAGCCTCATGAGCTTATGGTCTAAAAAAACATGGGAAAGTATTAAAAGTTTAAACTTCCCCCAAAGTGATTGTCAAAGTTAATAAAGAAAAATCGGAAGTCATCCTTCAAGATTGGTGTTGATGAAGAGGTGTTTTTAGTGGTTAAGAGTGCCACAATACTTGGTGTTGAATACTGCCAAGTGTCTTTTAATGATTTCCTCCTGTCAACAAAAAAAAGCCTATACTTCTAAGGGCTTTTTTTTGTTGCCAGGATATTCATTTAAAGGCAATCATTGATACAAGACTTCTGTCGTCTTCTAAACATGACTACTGTAAAAATAAATCGGTGGAATCACCTTCGTACGTACCATCGAATACTCTCTCCATCATAGAGAGTTCACTATGGTTGCTTTCCTTGACATCGAAGGTGCTTTTAACAATTTGGACACATCTGCAACTTGTCTTCGCTTAGGGATTTAATTAATTTAATGCTGAATAGCAGAATAGTGAACTCAAAACTGGGCAACTCTTCTGTCAAACTATTTATTAGTACTTTGGGCTGATCGGTACGGAATGGGTGTTACCCCACACAAAACCGATTGAAACTTATTTTCGAGAAAATTCAAATTTTCATTTCCAATCCAATCCAATTAAAATTTTCAGACGACGCTAAGTACCTGGGGTCTTGTTTTAGATAAAAAACTTAATTGGAAACGCAATGTACAGGAAAGAGTCAAAATAGCTACTGTTTTCTTGCAAAAAAGCTATTGGTAATAAATGTGGCTTACAACCCAGAATGACGCATTGGCTATACAAATTGGTAATCAGACCAATTTTAATATACGGTGTGGCAGTTTGTTGGACTGCTTTAGAGAAAGCTATAAACCGAGAGAAATTAAATAAAGTCCAACGATTAGCTTAACTATGTATAAGAGGATTGCTTCGCACGACCCATCTGCAGCACTGGACACCCTACTCTACCTAACACCTCTTGACATATTTAGCAAACAAATAGGTGCAAGCTCTGCTATTCGCCTCAAAGCTTCATCGCTGTAGTTCGTAGTTGAACAATACAACATTGGCCCTTCCGTAATTCTTAGATATTTTGAATCAATTCCAAAGCACACAGACTACACCATCGACCAACTGCAATTCGACAGAAATTTCCAGATTTCTATACCTTCCAGATCTTTCTGGGAGGATAGGACATTCCTGGAAGACGAGTCAGTAAACTTGATTGATGTAGGTGTGTACTCTGAACGACTGAAATTAAGTCTCTCATTCCGCCTTTCCAATCATTGTAGCGTGTTCCAGGTGAAACTTTTGCTGATAAAAGAAGCCTTGTCCTGGCTTAAAGAAAACGTGATATCACCATCTGATATCCGTATTTTCTCAGATAGTCAGATGGTTGATATCACGTTTTCTTTAAGCCAGGACAAGGCTTCTTTCGGTGCAACTAATCCGAGATGGCGCAACAGTTTAATATTCACCTGGGTGCCGGGCCATAGAGACATTCCAGGTAACTGTAAGGCAGATGAACTCGCCAGGAACGGTACAGTACAGCCCATCCTACCACGTTTGGCAAGTACTGGTATACCAATCGGTACTTGTATACTGCTGCTAATGCAAGACGCTGTGAGGAGGGCATGCACCAGGTGGAACAACAGCAGCACGCGTCAAGTCACAAAAAACATCTGGCGAACACTGGATTTAAAATTTTCAAGTTGCTTGCTATTTCTAAGCAGATCGCATATAAGGTCCATAATAGGTGTCATAACTGGACACTGTCTAATAGAAAAGGACGCCAAGCGGCTAGGCGTATTCTTTTGCAGAAACTGTACGAACGAAGAAGAGGAGCAAACAGTCAAAATTATTTTTATTTTCATTTTCATGATTTTAAATAAAAAATTAATTTTCATTATTTTAAATCATATTTATTAAAAATAATTGGTTAACAGTCAAACATTTCATCTTCAAAAGTCCCATAGCAAGAAAATAAAAAAGCTACAATTTATCTTCTCTGAAGACTTTTAGCAACCATATAATTCACAGTAGCTCTATGTAGCTCATATTATATGGAATCTCAACTTATTCGAGAAAATATGCGTCAAGACAGGTAATGGTCATCGTCTGATGAGCCCAACCATTACATCGGGGTGAAACGCATATACGAACACCTATGCTGGTTTATTTTTAATTTTATTTTTATTTTCATGATTTTAAATACAAATTTCATTTTTATGATTTTAAATCATATTTATTAAAAATAATTGGTGTTCAGTAACAAACAATTCGACTGTTAACAAACATTTCATCTTCAAAAGTCAAAACTAGATCAAAAACGCAAGAATTACCTAGGAGAATTCTTCTAAATCATATTAGCATTATCAGCCTCTCACGTTTTGTAAGGGACTCAAACTGGTTTCATTAAGCTTAGAAGAAAGCCTCAAGATTCATGTGGTATCACAATGGGCCAATAAACAGGCCTAAATGTGTCCTTCTCAAAAGAAAATATTCAGGGTAAAGAACCTTTTCTTGGCCCTCCTCTCCTCATTTTTTAATGCGTTTGGATTGTAAAATAAAAAAATAAATCGAAACAAGAATTGTTCACCAGGGCGTATACGTACTTTTTTCATGTTATTCAGCAATCAATTTTGTGTTACCCCATTTTCGACAAATAGAACTTACATTTTAATGAGTAAACTGCTCCTTTCTCTTGATTATTGTTTTGTCTGTTAGCTGATCTAACGTTGTCCCTTAAAAAACCAAGAAGTTCCACTTTCTTGTTGAAACAATAATGTCTAGTCTCAATTTTCATATACAGTTGAATTATCCCATAAAGCAGACAGTCAAAACATACTTAAATATAAATAACACGCCCACTTTTTCAATCTAAAACTTTGGTGCTAAGACTGATGCGTTTCGTAATTGTTGTTCCAATATTGTCTTAAGAAAATCACATCTTAAATGCTTGAATACTCCCGCCTGATTACAAATTTCTCTTGAACAAGTAAGTATTTTGTTTTTGGGATAAAGTTAAGTTCGTCTATACTACCTACAAAAGTTCATGAAATATTTTCCACACACACAAATAGTGAATATTTCCTTATCCATGTATGTAATATCCTTGGAAAATAGCCAGCAAAAGAAAAACACAAATCCTTCTCGAGAGAGTAGATTCTTTCAACAAGCTTAATGCCACATAGACCTACCCCTACACGATACACAAAAAAATCAATTCAAGCTTCGCTGTTTACGGTAATTGTGGTGCTCAGAAACAATCATCGACCAACCAAATTATGGTTATATGTAGTTACTTTTGTATTGAATGAGTATAGTTATAATGTATAGTTATAGGTATGTACTCATGATAATAATATAATTATTAATATTTACCGAGCTTAAATGGCAGAAAATTGAATCAAAATCGAAATTGAATTCCTGTACGTTTGTCGTCGTTGTCGTAGTTCTGCCCTTACTTAACATTTGACCTATTTTGATTGCAACAAAATGAAGCATGAACAAGAGTTAAGCTCTTGGGTCAATATGATAGTGTACAAAAATTCTTAGGTACTTTTACATCAAGGCACTTTTGTATATACTTATGTTATGTTAAGTTAAACAAGAGACCGAAATTCAATTATTTATCATGGTTAAAGATTTTACTGAAATGTATGTTTTGGCTTAATTCAAATAGACCGGTGTATTTAGACAGAGGGGTAGGAAAATGTGTCCTTCCTATTTATTTATCTTGAAAAACCTTCAAATAAACGGATTATATAGTTAGTTATAATTTTTATTGATCAAATTAATATTCATACATGATATATAAATAAATAAGTTAGCTTAAAGTCTAATTGGTTTGGCATTATGCTGTGTAGCAGATTGACATGATTTTTTTTTTGTTTTTAATACATAGAAAAAGTTAACTTTAAATTAAATATGAAGATAGTTTGAAAAAATTTCCTTTAATAATACGTGTTCTGTAGAGCAGCGCAGTAACAGTATACTTATATAGTACGTCCCATCCGCGGTCTCCATTCAAAATACTCAGCACATCCACCATCTCAATAAGATTTGCTCCAAAGTATATCCTTCGTAGTTCGCATAAAATAGGGCATTTTCCAATTAAATGGTACACATCTTCTCTTTCTTTGAGGTTGCAAAGGCTACATTCAAGTTGAAGATCAGGTCGATGCGGTATATAATTTAGGCCTGATAGTTCACCTCTTATTTTGAAAATAATATTTATTTTTTCTGCAGAGTTTGTGTTCAAAAAATATGTTGCTTCTTGTAAGTTGTAATTGAGTTTACTGTAGTACATTCGATATTGAGGTGACTGAGCCTCATTCACATATGAGTCGTACAGAAGGTTACCAGTTTTTTCAAATATTTTATAAAGTTGGTCGTGTTGGATGTTTTCAAAATTTGTATTTAATCCACCATTACGTGCTAGCGTTTCCTATTGTTGTACACAGTTACTTTTCTTCATTAGCAGGTATAAGGAGAGTATTATTTTTGCAGTCTTTACTCATCCATTCTCATAACTTTCTGCTCATAATCAAAGTGTAATTTGAGTGTCTCCAGAAAGAGTGGTGACTCCAGATGAATCATGTAATTGGGAATGCTATTTGGTAGTTTTAATACTCTTTTTATACAGTATAGTTGAAAAACTTCAAGAGTAGTATATGAGCGTTATCCCCACACTTGTGCTCCACAAAGCATGGTGGATGTTGTAGTTGCACGTAAGATTTTTTATTTTGCGGTGTTTTTTAGATATTTATTGCATATGCATTTTCCCCAAACTGAGCCGATAGCACGCTTTGCTTCTGATAACTTGGTTACAAAATGTTTTTTTTCATATTGATTATGGCTGTGATAAGAACTCCCAGATATTTATATTCTCTCACGACTTCTATCTGCTGTCCTTCATAGTTCTACTGCTCATTTCTAGAGTATCTCCCTCCACCATTTCTGGAAATCATCATTTTTGTCTTCGCCAAATTAACGGACAAGTTTCATTTTCTACAATAATTTGCCAGTCTATTTATCATCCATTGCATATTGTTAACGGTCTCAGCAAAGATAGCACAATCATCCTCGAACATTAAAGCAGGAATGCAAGTTGTGTTTATTATGATACCACCTCCAATGTTTTCTGTTATATCATTAATAAATAAAATAAATAAAAGTGAACTCAGGATGCATCCTTGTTTTACCCCCATCGTAGTTACAAACTCTTCCGAAAGGCATTTCCCATCCCAGACCATCGCTAAGTTATTGTCGTACAAGGGTATCAAAATTCAAATCATTCAATTCGAAATACCGATCATATAAAGTTTGTAAAATAGTGCTTCACGTGGTACAGGATCAAAGGTAGCATGAAAGTCCAAGTATACCAACAAGGTATACAACTTTGTATTCCTTTTCATATATATATTTCGGCAATATTCAGAGAAGAAAATATGTGATCTACTCGTATAGTTGAATAGCCTTCACTAAATCCTGCCTGAAGCTTATTAAGTCCCCGCTTTTCTTTTACGCAATTAGTTAGCCTGTTACAGTAAGGCACTAAAAAGTTTCGAAGATGTATTTAGAAAACATGTTCCTCTGTAGTTCTGTGGGTCGTTATAATCTCCTTTTGTGTGAAGGGGATATATTATAGCCTTCCTTAAACTGATTGGAATATTCCCACTTTGGTATATTTTATTGTATTCTTCCGTGAGCGCTATTGCAAATTAAGGAACGGAATTCTATCTTCTCCTGGGGCTTTGTTTACTTTCGAATTTCTAATAGTGTTCTGGACTTCATCTAAAGTGAACGGAGCATATTACATATCATCTAGAGAAAGAGGCACTGCGTATTAATGTGTTAAAGATAACTGTTCAGTATTAAGAGGATTCTGAAAATGGATTCTTAACTGTTGAGCCTGTAGATTTGGAGCGATAGCAGGTCTACTTCCATTCAATTGTCTGACTGCCTTCCAAAAGGCAGAGGAAGAGCTAACAGAGCTTATCATTTGAACTTTCTTCTGTTCAACAGCTATCTTTTTAGAACGGCATAATTTTTTGTATACACTGTTCGATTCTGCATATAATTTTTTGAAGATATCCGAGTTATGTGATCTTAAGAGCTTAAGGTGTACAAACGATTTCTGCCTTGCTTTCGTGCATTCTTTATCAAACCATTATCTTGTTTCTTCTTTCTAGTCTTATTTGCCGTGTTTTGTTTTGTTGGTGCAGATTTCTTAATTGTATCAGCGAGAACTTCAACGTCTACAGAAACTTCTGATATTGCTAAAATATCACTAGCAATTAAGATTAAGCTGGTACAGATCGCGGTTTTTTTTTCATTCCAAAACAATTTAGGTAGCAAGTTGAGCAAATTTTAATTATTCGTGTAATTTGCAGAATGTGGCATGTGGTCAGAAAACTTTTGAAATCCTATTTTAAAGTCATCGGTTATTGAATTCCAGTTTCCAGCAATAAGTTTCCAGTTTCCGATTAAAGAGCATGATGTAGAAATGTAAGCTCGCCGTTAAGATCGCCATCGCAACTTCTGTTTAAAACTTTACAGTCAAACGTATCTGCCAAATCCATAATTTGTTCAACTTTTTTGTCACACATTTCATCTTTAGATCTACGTTTTGCATTAAAAGTTGTATGTCTGTATCCGCTCGAAAAATTGTTCTGTGATAAACCTATTCTTCCGTTGAAATCTCCAATAATCATTAGGTCTGACGTATTTAAATTATTTGGCAGGTCATTAAGTTTTTCAAGGTCAGATTCTCAGTGGCTGCAGTTTAAGTAGGTAGGTACGATGTAACGGACACAACTATTTTTCTCCAGTTCGATAACACATGCTTCATCAATCTCTTTTTTAATTCGAATTCCACTGCTTTAATGTTTTTACGGTAGGCAAAAGGCTCTCCACCACTACCTCTTCCAAAAACACTTTTTTTAACAGCGCCTTTCCACTTAACTTCATATTTTGCAAATACATTTTTAAACATTATTTCCTCCTTATTTATACATGGGTTTCAAATAATATAATAACAAAAATCACCGAGTTCTAACTTATTTTTCAGTCCAGAGACATTATAATTTATAATTCTAAGATTAAAAAATAGAACTTCATTCATTTCTGCTTCTTTCTGATAGACGTGTGAACCTCAATTGGCTTGCTCATATGAACGTACATCGAAGTTCCCCAGTACAGCGGTTGTTTTTGTTAGCTGTCATGATGTTGAATTTCCTGAACGCACTCCTTTTGACATTTGAGCTTGACTTTTTTCTGACATTTGATACACATTGTTTTGATTAAGAAGATCATTCATTAAATTTTCAAGACCTGCAGGCAGAGCGCCAAACATTCTACCTATAACACTTGATCCATTCTTGTAACCACATTTAAGGCCTTTAACAGTGTCTTTTGTGTGTTTGCCACAAGTAGAGCTTTTTTGATCGCCACTAGCTTGGCCCTCCTTCTGCGCATGTTGTAGGGCATATCCTTGGTAATACGAATGTTTATCTCCTTGAGTTTGGACGTGTTTAGGTGTACTGCCCAAACGGATTCCCGATATCTCATTTTAACAATAACTGTCTTAGAACGTGGGTCTCGACGGGGAATTTTACTTTTGATACTAGATATTTCATCTACAAGCAGCTGCAGATCAGCCTTCGACGCGAGTTCCTTGCAAAGTTCTTTGTTTTTTTTTCATCTAGGATTTGTTTGGAAGTTTCCATACTAATGCCTGATATGTTGTTATTTGCTGTCATTTTGAGTAAACTGAAGTTGGAACTACGCTTTGTGGTGTTAATATGCTCAAGGGAGGTTTCAATTAATCCACGTTTCTTTGTGTTCATTAATTTGGGTTATCCTTAATGCAACAACTTGTTTTAATGTTTCTCAATCTTAATCGCTACAACTTACTCAGATTTTAATTTATGGATTTAAAAGTAGCTTTTTTAATTGGATTGAAGTTACAATTTAAATCATCAAATTAATTTTTATATTAGAATTTCACAATTTTTCTAAGAGCTTTTAATTTTCCACAACTGTTTGACGGATCAGCAAATGTCAATTCCGGATTAAAAATAATGAAAATTTAAAAATTCATTGCAATTCGTCAAGCTTTGTGAAAACGTTAAAATGACTTATATTATAAATGAAGATCATATGCTCTTGTTGATGTCCTTTATCATGCTGAAGTATTGGCGTTTTAAAGATTGTTTTTTTTTTTTAAATGCATATTTTAAAGTATTTTTTTAACACTCAATTATTCATTTATTATTTCACATACATTTCAGTTTGTTTCCCTCAAACTTTTTTCGTCAAAACCACGAAAAGATAACAAAGGTAGTATCTAATAGATTCGAAGAAGAGTATCAACTTTCCACAAATCCTCTCAAGGCATTGTGACACTAAAGTCGCAGGCTGTTGAATAAACTATTCAGGAAATATAACTCTTTATCTTCATATTATCCCTATCTTCGTATCGTTTCACTTTTGCGATAAAAATCTTTCCATCATTTCATTCTTTCTTCTTCTGAGAAAAACGGAAGGACATGAAAATTGCAGTAGCGAAAAGAAGAAGATATCCTTTTTCGTTTCGTTGAACGGTTGAATACATTTACATTTTGGATGCAAATTAAACATCTTATTCTAAAGTTCGTGTTTTCTAATCCGATTGGATTTAGTTTCCGCGTGCTATCATAGTTCTCGTTTTTATAACAAGATATGTATTTTTTTGCTTTTAGAATCTTTTCTTCTTCAATTGAGTTTGGTTTTTCTTGAAAATCTTGCACTTTCGTTTCCTTTGTGCTTTTCTTCCGTTTGTTGCTACTGGTTTTTATTCTTACTTTAGATTTTTTGCTTGAATAGAGTCCTTGATGATAGAATACTACTTTTTCCATTAGAGGATCTAATGGGATAATCTAAGAGTAAGGTGGATATAAGTATTTCAAGTTTGATGGTGGAACATTGAAATTGTTATCTGCAGAGTATGCTGATTATCATCAACTTAATCATCATCATCATCATCACTAAGGAATATGCTTTCTGCTGCATATTTAATAAGAAAAAGGAAGTTTGGTGTAATTAATACCATTCATTAATTATTCATTTCTGAAAGTAGGAAGGTATGGTAAAAAAAACTATGGATGGTTAGCGATACAAACTTTGAACTTGCAGGTAAATTTTTCAAGGACATAATGAAGAAAATGAAATTAAGGAGTTCGTTGGAAATATACTCAAGGGAAAGACTAAAAAAAAGAGAATGAAGTTTTTGTTAAAAGAAATCTTATATGAACGAAAGATCGATAGAACCTTTTTTCATCAATGAAGTAAATGCGATGCCTTTGGAGAATATTGGAGTTTGTTTTTTTGGTTAAAAAAAAAGAAAATTCGGAATGTTGAAGCACAAGCTGTTTATCAACCTATTATTGAAGTTTTTAAACTAATTTTTTAATTTAACTTTTGACTTTAAAATAAACTTATTTTCAATTTGATATTTTTAATACTTAAACTTTAATTTTAATGTTAAACTTAAAGTCTAAACTTGAATTAAAACTTAAAACCTAAATTCGAATTAAACATTCTAAAATGTAAATAAAAAAATCATTGCAATTATAGCTTAAAATGTCGAGTTCCTAAATACGTCGTAAAATTCTTAAACTTCCAAATTTGCCGCCACTAAAAATCATCGGCCATCTTTTAATGTAACAAAAAATTTACTAAAATTAAAAACAAGAAAGAGAAAAAAGAAAATAAAAGAAGGATCTGGCATTCAAGCATGGACCACCTTACCATAAAGTTTAACTTTGTTTTTCTTGAGTGTTTTTTCTTGAATCCGCTCCACCGTCGTCGTCGCTTTTTTTGTGTCGAATTTTTCGAAGACTTTTTTAGTTTTGATGTAAGTAAGAATAATTATCTGTAAAGATTTGCTAATCAGACCATTCGCTATTAAAATCTACACGAAGCTCCTCAGAAACAAATCGATAGATTTTTTTGAATTTTTAACTACATTTTACTTCTTAATATGGCTTCTTTCAACATAAAAATATTTTTGTATTGCTTAAGAACTGTACCCCAATAGAATCGTTAATAACTTAAGATTGGACATAATTGTAATGGGTCCGATTTGTCAAATTGAAAATTTTGAAATTTCTCGACGTTTTAAGGTCCCTTGAGTCGAAATAAAAGATTTTTAGAAAGATGTCTGTGCGTGCATGTGTACTTACGTTCGTACGTTTGTACGTCCGTACGTTCGCGACGTTTTTTTCGTCGTCCATAGCTCAAGAACCAGAAGAGATATCGACTTCAAATAAATTTTGTTATACAGATAATAAGGCAGAAAGATGCAGGAAGGGCTCTCAAGAAAATTGCGTGGGTGGTTATTTTACCATAGCAGTTTGAAAAAAAATTGAAAATTTTAGTAAAACCAAAATACCTTACGAACCAAAAACGCTAAAGACTTGAATTAAGTTTTATATAATACATTGTATCGTAATATCAAAGAAGTATATTTTGTGAAAAAAATTAATTAAACGGTTTTTTTTTATAAATCAAAAAAATTGAAAAAAAAAATGTTCACCTCCAAAATTTTACGACTTAAATATGATTTTACCTCCAAAACAATTTTGTGCAACGAAAAATAATGTTTTTGACATCTGATAAAATTTTGAGAAAAATCGAATGAACAGTTTTTTTTTATAAAAAATAAAAATCTAAAAAAAACATTACTCAAAGTTGGTAAAAAATGAATATTGATTCAAATATCTCCTCAAAAGCTTGAAATTTAGGCTTCAAACTTATTTTATCTTATAAGAAATATTGTTTTCAACATCCTGAAAAATGTTGCGAAAAATCGACTCGACAGTTTTCTTACAAAAAATAAAAAATAAAAAAAAAATTAATAAAAGTTGGTAAAAATTGATTTTCGACTCAAATATCTTTTCAAAACTTTGAGATATTGGCTTTAATTTACTTTTATCTTTGAAAAAATATTGTTGTCAACATTCATTAAAATTTTGAAAAAAAATCTAATCGACAGATTTTTTACAAAAACTTAAAAACCGAAAAAAAATAACAAGAGTTGGTACAAAATGATTTTCGACCCAAATATCTTTTCAAAAATTTGAAATATTGGCTTCAAACTAGTTTTATATTGCCAGCCTCTTTTTAGTTTTTCCATTTTGAGCATGAATAAATAAACAATTTGGTGTACCAAATCTGAAACAGGCAACATAAGGTTGGCTATTAGATAAACATTATTCCTCCAAATTGACACCACAAACGTGAAGTGTTTGCCCTTGGGCCTTATTTATGAACATCGCAAATGATAAACGCACAGGGTATTGTAATCTCTTGAATTCAAATGGCATATCAGTTGAAATCATAGGGATACTCGGTATCAAACACACTTAACTTTTTGATTTACCAGTTAAGATTCAATCAAATTTGGCAATAACTTTTTCACTGCCAATCTGGTGCCATTACACAGTTTTGGTGGATTAATGTTTCTCAATAATACAATCAAAGAGCCAATTTTCAGCTTCAAGCAATGTGTTGGTATACCAGCCGGTTCCAATGAATTCAAAAATTCAATTGGATAATTTATTGACTTATTTTGATTCATAACACTGTCAATTGATTTATGTGTCGTGATTACACCTGGCAGTTTCGGTTGAATTTGAAAATGAATGGCATTGATATGAATGTTTTTCGGTGTTTAAATGGTGCATTCTGTCAACCAATCATGATTTCTGTAATTCTGAAAAATATTCGGAAAAACACATTCAATAAACTTATCTATAGATTGCACAAAAATTGTTCGGTAAAGTGATCAATCCGTCGGTATTGTCGATTGATATTTTGCCATCACCAATTTCTAACAATTGTTTTGATAACTCATGGGCAGTTGCATCATTATGTAGGTGAATACGCACATTAATATTCAGTGTCAATTTTCGTACATATCTCCAAAGAACTGACTTCAAATAGGCGTTTATTTCATCAGTAGGAGTTGATCGAAGTATGACAGACAATGTTTGACGAAATACCACCGAAACAGCTGTTGATTACCGCATAAATCTTGCATTGTTCGATTAAATGCTTCTATAGATTTTGTATTCGACATTGTGCACTCATCCCATAAAATAATTGACTTTAATCAGAGAACTTTTTCCATAGTAAAATATCTGGAAGTATTGCAAGTTGAAGTTTCAATCACCTATTAATTCAATGGCAATTTTAATGCGGAGTGAGAGTCCCGGCCAACTTCTAATAATGTAGCAGCAATTCCAGAAGATGCACGTACCTATTCAATTTTCTGTTCCGATCGAAAAGTCGCTTAAATCAATGATACAACGAAAGTTTTGTCTGTACCACCAGGTGCATCCAAGAAATATAATCCACTTGTATTATTGGACACAGCTTGCATGACTGTGTCATACAAATGTTTTTGTTGAATATTCAATTCGGTTATATTCGATTGCACAAATAAAAGTAAGTCATTATAAATGAGCTCCAATGTAATCGACAAATCGGGATTTCTTTAAGTACATCGTAGTACAAACTGTTTGTATATGAAAGTATAGAAAGGTGTTGACTTTACACCTTTTCAAGATTTTTTTTTAAATTTTCTCTACGTACAAACTTTCTCTCGACTTTCACGAATAATTCAAGACCAAAATTAGCCAAATCCGTAAGAGCATTGTTAAGTTATAACATTACAACGAAAAGTGGCATGATTTTTATATATATAGACATTGTAACGCGATATCAAACAAAGATATTTGGAATACCGTTTTTTTTAAATAAAAAAAAAAACTGAAAAAAATGTTTGTAACCTTATATTTTACGAACAAAAAACGATTTTATCCCCAAAACAATTTTGTGCATGGAAAAATGACGTTTCTAACATCTGGTAAACCGAAATGACAATTCTTTTATAAAAAATTAAAAACCTAAAATTAAAAAGGCTGGTAAAAATTGATTTTCGACTCAAATATCTTTTCAAAAATTTGAAATTAACTAATTTTAACTTATAAGAAATATTGTTGTCAACATTCAATAAAATTTTAAGTAAAATCGTTTTGACAGTTTTTTTCCAAAAAAAATTAAAACTTAAAAGCAACAATACTAAAACTTATCAAACATTTACTTTCGACTCAAATATCTTTTCAAAAATTAAAAATAATTTTTGTTATAAAAATCCTCCAGTCTCTTTTTTCATAATTGAATTTGGTTCTCGATATCTCGTGAACAATAGAAGATATTGGCTTTAAATTAATTTTATTCATCCAGTTTGTATTTGTTTGTATAAGAAATAAAAACTTTTAAGAAATGCTACTAAAATTGGTAAAAATTGGTTTTCGACTAAAAACCTCGTTAACAAAAATAGATTTTAAAATCCAGCTATTTCGTTATATGCAAAATATTGCTGGTAGTTTTGAAATTTTTAAGAAGAATTCAACTGACAACTTTTTTAACACATCACGAAAACCGAAATAAAGACAAATCGACAGACGGGAGGAGAAGTTATCAGTGTGGATCGCATGCCAGCCAAATGGGGCTTTGATTTTTTAAAATAATATTGCACAAAATTGAAATATTGTCCAATAATATTGTGAAATATCAAATATTGTACAATAATATTGAGCGTCTATGGACGAAAAACTAGAATTGATGGTGTTTCGAGTTTTAAGGTTTTCAAAAGTTTGGTTAAACTGTCAATGTATTTTGTAATGAATTATTGAAATTTCAATAAAACTTCTGAAACACATACATAAAACTCGAAACCTTTAATGAAAGAAAATTAATAATTTGTGAATTTTTTTCAATAGCTTTTTTAAGATTGACGATGAAATTAAAAAAAAATGAGGCTAGGATGCGATCTGCACTGATAGATTCCCATTGGTACAAACTTAAAATTTTCAAATAGTATTTTTTGAATAACAAATCAATTTTCTTATCGAGAAAAATTGAAGGAGTATTGGTGAAAACTTTAATTTCTTAAGTTACTTTATGCCAAGCTGCTTGAAAAATACAGACGGCTCCTGGACAAATTCAAGTAATGAATCGCTGAACTAACTATTGGACACTCACTTTCCTGGTAGTTCTCTTACCGAAACTTGCAACAGTTTTATACGCTCAAGTTCAAATACAACATATCCACAAGGTCTGATCACAAAGGATAAGCTACAATGGGCTCTCAAAAGCTTCAAACCATTTAAAGCTGCAGGACCAGATGGTATAATACCAGTCGAATTACAAAAGGCTTCTGATATAATTGCACCAATCCTTGAGGCAATTTTTACCAGCTGTCTTTACTTGGTCCATGTTCCCTCGGCATGAAGAGAAGTTAAAGTTATTTTTATACCTATAGCAGGAAAATGGTCCCAAGTCAATCCTAAAGATCTACGACCTATAAGTCTATCATCATTCCTTCTTAAGACCCTGGAAAGATTGATTGATATCCATTTAAGGGCACGTATCGATACAAGACTTCTGTCTTCGTCTCAACATGCCTACTGTAAAGGTAAATCGGTGGATACAGCGTTACACACTTTAGTACGCACCATCGAATATTCCCTCCATCATAAAGAGTTCACTTTGCTTGCTTTCCTTGACATCGAAGGTGCCTTTAACAACGTTGACACATCTGCAATCACATCTGTACTGACATCTCTAAATGTAGAGATTTCGCTTCGGGAGTTAAATCATTTAATGCTTATTAGCAGAATAATTAACTCAAAACTGGGCAATTCTTCTAGCAGTCGATTCGTTAGTAGAGGGACACCACAAGGTGGTGTTCTATCCCCTCTCCTATGGAACCTAGTGGTGAATGAAATCCTAACTAGTCTGGATGCGGAGGGTTTCAGAGTGATAGTCTATGCGGACGACGTTGCTATAGCAGTTTCGGGAAAGCACCTTAATATCCTAAAAGAACTCTTACAAAATGCCTAAGACAGACTAATACTTTGGGCTGATCGGTGTGGACTGGGTGTTAACCCACACAAAACCGATCTGGTCTTATTTTCGAGGAGATACAAAATTTCATTTGTCAACCCTCCTTATATTAAAGGAATCCAATTAAAATTCTCAGACGAGGCTAAATACCTAGGTCTTGTCTTAGACAAAAAACTAAATTGGAAACGCAACGTACAGGAAAGAGTCAAAAAAGCTACTGTAGCTCTCTTTTCTTGCAAAAAAGCTATTGGTAATAAATGGGGTTTACAGCCCAGAATCACGCATTGGCTATACATATCGGTAATCAGACCGATTTTAACGTACGGTGTGGCAGTATGGTGGACTTCTTAAGAGAAAGGTATAAACAGGGATAAGTTAAATAAAGTCCAACGTTCAGCCTACCTATGTATAAGCGGATCGCTTCGCACGACCCCGTCTGCATCACTGGACACCTTGCTCCACCTTACACCTCTGGACATATTAAGCAAACAAATAGTTGCAAGCTCTGCTATTCCCCTCAATGCTTCGTCGCAGTTTAATAATAAAAACATTGGCCACTCCGTAATTCTAAGGTACTTATAATCAATTCCAAAGCACACAGACTACACCATCCCCCAACTACAATTCGACAGAAATTTCCAGATTTCTATACCTACCAGATCTTTTTGGGAGGATAGGACATTCTTGGAGGATTAGTCAATCCATTTTTACACAGATGGCTCAAAAACCAAAGAAGGGGTTAGTGGAGGTGTGTACTCTGAACGACTGAAATTAAGTCTCTCATTCCGCCTTCCCAATCATTGTATCGTGTTCCAGGCGGAACTTTTGGCGATTAAAGAAGTCTTGTCTTGGCTCAAAGAAAACGTCTCTACAAACTCTATAACAGTCCATAACTGTCGAACATCTCTAATGGAGATGGCACAACAGTTTAATATTCACCTTTGCTGGGTGCTGGGCCATAGAGACATTCTAGGTAACTGTAAGGCAGATGAACTCGCCAGGAACGGTACAGTACAGCCCATCCTACCACGTTTGGCAGGTACTGGCATACCAATCGCTACTTCCAAACTGTTGCTAATGCAAGACGCTGTGAGGAGGGCAGGCACCAGGTGGAACAACATCACCACGTGTCAAGCCACAAAAAACATCTTGCCAACACTGGATATAAAACGTTCAAGGTGCTTGCTCTCTCTAAGCAGATCGCATATAAGCTCGATAATAGGTCTCATAACCGGACACTGTCTAATAGGAAAGCACGCCACGAGACTAGGCGTATTCTCAAATGACTTTTGCAGAAGCTGTATGGACGAGGAAGAGGAAGAAACGGTTCTTCATCTTCTCTGCACATGCCCTGCTCTAGCTCGAAAACGCAAGAATTACCTAGGAGAATTTTTCTTTAACGATCTATACGATCTAAATCATATTGGTATAATCAGCCTCTCACGTTTCGTAAGGGACTCAAGCTGGTTCCATTGAGCTTAGGAGGAAGCCTCAAGATTCATGTGGTATCACAATGGGCCATTAAACTAGTCTAAGTGTGTTTCCATCTTGGACAGCCACTATAACCTAACCTAACCTAACCTAAGATACTTTAGAAGAAAATCTTTGGTACCGGTCTTAGTTATTTTTTGCAGGTTTTAGTTAAAAAAAAAATTATTACCGAATTTTTTAAAAAATTGCATTAATATCAACAATAGAATCAAATAATTTTGAAGTTAATACTTTCATTTGTTCTCGAGGTATTTATAGAGTCGCAAATATAGTATTGTTGGAAAGTTTTATTTTTGTTTTTTTCGTAGTAGCAAAAATGTGCCTTATAATTTAATAAATAATTTAAAACCTAATGCCTTAAATTGCAACCAAGCGAAATTATGGCCTCGTCTACGTTACGATGGACCTGCTTCGAGGTTGCTTAAAATGACATTTCTAAAATGGCACTTTTGTCATAAGCAGCTTTTGTTTTTTCTCAAAAGTTAACTTTAATTTTTCGTGTAGTTAAAAATATAAATTTTTAAATCGAAAAAATTAAATTTATCGCGGAAGTAGCTTACGCAATAGAATATAATAACCAATGAGAATCCTTCAAAAAGCAAATGTATTTTGTTTGTTGACCTTTTTTTTAAGCTGTTGAGCTGTCAGACAAAGCAAATGTTCAGCAAATTTGAACTAGAGCTTTCGTTTGGAGTCACATTACGTAACATAACGTTCTTTTACTTACGATTGTCACACGAAACGTGAGGTCAAAGCTTCATTGTGAAAGCATACATTGAATTCCCTTGGCTGAACTCGTAAACTTCAGGCGAAGCCGAAGCTGAAATGTGTTTGTGTTTCAGCCATTAACGCTGCTCATTACTTAATCTGGCTTTCCTCTTTTTTAGCGAAAAATTCAGTTTCGCGAAAACTGAATTTCTGTGCGAGAAATATAATATTTTAAGTACCTAAAATTTCTGACATAAGACCTTCTTGATACTGCTCCTGATGTTTTCGGATTTTCAAACTTTAACATTACTTTTTTCATCACCATTTAAAGTTTTGAAAACAAAATTGATATTTGTAATTTTGCTTTGCACACAATTTTATTAAAGAATGCAAATGTTAAAAGGGGCATATACCTTAACTCTACCAAAAACTAGCCCTTGCTGATCTTTTTTACTATGAAAACAACACGAGTATAAACCATTTAACTTCATACCACATTTCGAGCTATTTTTTTTCAATTTTGCTTCCATGCTGCTTATTTTATTCAACAATTCAAAAACTGAATGACTTTCGCAGGAACAAAACCAAAGATAAAAATATATAATTTTATTTTTATGTTGAAAATAAACCCTTTGGGAAAGGAAAAATCACATTTTAAACATAAACATAAACACGAAAAAAAAATCAAACCATTTCCGCCAACTGCAATTATTTATCATCAATTATTCATTCTCAAAAACAGCAACAACAACCTCAGCATCATCAGAAAAAAAAGCCAACAATCCAATTTCGATTTGGCTGTCAACAGAAATTTGTACCCACACTTTGGTTATATACCTATTGTACATATGTATATGTATGTATGGGAATTTTCAGCCTGTTGCGAAATAAACAATACGCAGCAAAATGCTTGTAATACCCATAAAAGTCAGCAAACAACAACAACAAAACACCAAGACCAACGAAAAAACCTCATGTCCCCAAGGGGCATATTAACGGCAATGTCCCATGCGAATGAACCGGAAACGCTTAACCTCGATTTTCCCCGGATGATGACGATGATGATGATGATGGGAGTTTTTCACCCTAGGCGTGGTGTGGTTGGTAAGTTGACGGCGGGTGGAAGCAGCAGCAACAGAAGCAGCAGTGGTAAGGCATAGGTACTTAGCACCACACTCTATTATACAACAAATATACAACAACCGAAAAAGGTGCAGGTTAGGCAGGCTACTACTACTACTACTTATTTGACTTCATGTCCTGCAGCCTTTTTCAAAAATGATGATGTTCATAAATGTACCACGAGTGTATATCGTGACAACACAGAGGACCAAACGCAAACGCCAGCAGCCTTTAGGCTTTTCTTTGAATCCATTAATATGTGTCACCAGCAATCCGCTGATATGCCATCTGCGAACGTTTTGCGACCCACATTTTCTCTTCTGTTAAGTTCTTCTTTTTTTTTATGTAAATGCGAGTGTAAGAAAGAGTTCCTCAGTGGGCTTTTCGTGTTCGTTGAAAACACCTACGTGTAATCTCGAAGCCCAGATGATTACTGGACACGACCTGAATTGGAAAATATTTGATATCCTTATGACTATAACGCGCATATACTTAACATTCCAATCCAATAATACAGGCCATTGGATTCCTTCTACGTTTTTTTTTTTATTTTGGATAGGTGTAGGACGGTAGAGGTATAAGATTTTCAGATGTTCCACCGGAGAATTGACAACAACTACTTTCTCGTATGTAAAGGTATAGTCACTTTGGTCCTTGGTATATTCCTATAAGTAGGTATTGTGTTTCTTCGAATAAAGGATAACTACAAAAATATAGGCCTTGGAAAATTCGAGAGAGCGAAAATAGGACGAATTTTTTTCCTGTTAAATGAGATCTGTATAATTATATGGGTGTGGCCCTCACACGTGAATGAATATCTTAATGTACCTATTGAATTAATTTCCATTCATATAAAAGAAGTATTTTGGGCTTTCGAAGCAAGGAATTAAGTACAAAAAATCTTCTTCCTTAAATGTTTCAACTTTAATTAAATAAGAATGTTAACTATCATGCCAGAAACAAGAAGGACATTGCACTCAGCCTCATACAGGGTGGAACAAAATTTTCTACCTAATTTGAAAATATTATAACTCTTCTACTTTTGTTTGAAGGTGCTTATTGACATACTTAAAAGACTAACTAAAGTTAACTTAATTGTATCTTCAAAAATTATTATCAATTTCATATTATGAAGTCACTTTTGATCCACCTTGTGTAAAATTGAAAACTGTCCCCTTTTCATCAAAAATTGCTTACAAAAATAGCCATTGAGATGAACATAAAGATAAAAGGTACAAATCTTGTGATTTCTGACATATCTAGAGCTTAATTCCTCTCCTGACAATTCTTCAAAATTCTTCAATATTTTATCACGGTCAAATATATTCCAAATGATAATCCTTTGATTCCTTTTTCATCAGCTTAAAATCCTTCATCATCATTCAGCTTTCAATAATCTTGTTCCTGACATTATAGTGCTCAATTATTCTTTGTTTTACTTTTGTTTCTTGAATTAATTTCAAAACTGAATTTGCATTCCTTGATTCAATTCGAAAATCATTTTCATCCAAAAGCTTTTCATACAAGAACATAAAATAAAACGAAACAATTTATTCCCAAGAGTTAAATGCTTGCAAAAGTCCTTTCTATAGGACCCAACACCCAAGTCCTTCAAGTACGAAACGAGTAAAATTAAAACAAAAATTAAGACATCCTTTTTTGGGGAAAGGACACACTCAGTACCTTTCATTTTGCATTGTTCTTAATTCGAAATATTTTCTCCAAAAACCACAAAACATACACAGCATACTGAAACATGTATATTGTGTAAATGTAAAGTGTTATTTTCTGTAATGTGTGTGTGTGTGCAGCAGGAAATGGATCCTTTTCTCTTAATCCTTGTCATTTTGTCCTTGCTCATAATTCAATTTTCAAAAGAATGTTCTCTCCAAATGCACGAATAGGTATGTGAAGTAACGAGTAGTACAGAAACTCAAAATGTTCCAAGTTTTTCAATAACTTCTTTTACTCCTCCTCGTCCAACCACACCAAATATACTCGTTTATGCACCTTTCAAGTTTCTGTATTTTTGCAGTTTTGGTAAAAATAAATCATGTTTTGAGATTTTGAAGATATTGATTTGTACTTTTGTGGCCTAGATAAGTCTAATCTTCCATTGGTTTAATTTGATGATTTGAGCTTTTGCTTGTAAGCATCTACAATGGGTTAAAGAACATTCAGATGATTCAACATCATTTTAAAGTCATTTTTTTCCTCAAGTCTTCTAGATCTGTGTACGCTCGTGCTCTAGAAAGCCGAACTTGTTTGTATCACATAATGCTATTATGTTAGGAATAATGTAATAAGATCTCAAAATTTGGGCAAAAGAATGTATTTCACAAAGCTATTTAGTTTGTTTTCTGTCCAGATATCTCAGAAATGGATTTTTTAATAAACAAATATTATTTTGTATGAACTTAATAATTTAAAAGCTTATATATTCCACCACCTGATTCGCGGTCTTCTTCTACTGTACTTTCGTGTGGGTGTGGATTCGAAGACTTTTTACGTGACCCAGCCATCTTAGTCGTTGGACTTTTACTCTTCTCGCTAAGTCTACTCGTCGTTTCATCTTCTCCTTCACTCACATTCTATGCATACGGGACCGTAGATCAAACAAAGAATTTTTCTCTCGAATCAACCCAAGGTGCTTTAATCCGCTTTTGTCATAGTCCTTGCTTCGCCACCGTATAGCAGGACGGGAATGATGAGGGTCTTATATAGCAACACTTTAGTCCCTCGAGAGAGGACCTTACCAATCAATTGCTTTCTTGGCCCAAAGAAACAGCGGTTAGCAAGAGATATTCTTCGTTTGATATCAGGGCTGGTGTTGTCTTCTGCGTTAATAGCAGAGCCTAGGTAGACGAAGTTCTTCACTACCTCCAAGTAACGTATGTCAATAGTGACGTTTTGGCCAAGCCGTCGGTGTTGTGTGTCCTTTCTAGACGACAGCATGTACTTTGTTTTGATATCATTAACCGTTAAACCCATTTTTGCCGCCTGTGCCTCAATACTTACAAAAGCCCCATTGACATTACGCTGAGTTCTTCCGATTACGTCAATGTCATCAGCATATGCCAGTAATTGGACAGACTTTTGAAATAAAGTACCTCTAATGTTGACGTATGATCTCTGCACTATTCTTTCAATCACGATGTTAAAAAAAACACATGACAGCGCATTACCTTGTCTAAAACCTTGTTTGACATCGAAAGATTCCGTTAAGTTGTTTTCAACCTTTAAGGAGCAGCGTGATTTCTTCATGGTCATACTGTACAAACGGACGAGTTTGGCAGGGATGCTTAAACTAGACATGGCTTTATACAGCTCGTCAGTTAATAGGGTCTCCTTTTTTCAGAATCGGGCAAACAATACTGAGGTTCCCTTCATATGGCATGCTGTCTTCTTTATCTTACAGATAATTTGGTGCAAGCTCCTTACCAACTTATCTCCAGCTGTTTTAAAGAGCTCGGCATTCAATCCACTACAGAGGTTTTATTAGACTTCAGCTTAGATATGGTAATCTTTACTTCGTCTTAGTCGGGAGAACGGGATAGTTGGCTTTCGTCGTCTATGTTGAATGGATTATCCTGTCTGACAGAAGTAGTCCTTCCATACCCTCAGCATTGAATGCGGTTCCATTATGATGTTTTCACTTTTATCGTTGCAACCTTCAGTTGTGAATTTCGTTTCACCTGTTCATACAAATTTCGATCTTCATTCCTACTTTTAAACCTCTCAACATCTTCGGCCACACGTTTTTCATGCTCTTTCTTTTTCCTTCTGAGAAGTTGGTGTTCCTCTCGCCTCTTCTGCTCATAGAGCTCATGAGCAGCTCTTGTCCTTCTATGCAGCGCTGCTGATACTATTCTGACTGCATGCAAGTTATTGTAGACAAGATTGATAATACAACAACTAAGTGAAAGGATCTGAAAATTTGAAATTAATGGAAATGAAAACAAGAAACACCAAAGATTAGACAAAAACCTAGTGAATTTTAACGTACTGACTGAGTCTACCGAAGTTATTTCCAATAAACTAGTATTTGCAACAGAAATTGATCGGACAATATTATTAGAAATAATTTATTTCAAAAAATGCACTGCGATACTTCTAACAATCAAATTCTGAAGAAGTGTAACCGATTTCGAAAACCATGAATATTCATTAAATCAGATAAAAAGTTCGAAGGAATTTTAAAAAACTATCAGGGAGATTATTGGCCTTCTTTTGATAAATTCAGAAGCCAGAGTTTTTTGATTTCTTTCTTTCTTTCTCCATTATAAACTCTCTTTAATGGAAATAAGAACGTTAGTTTTTAAAAGCAAAAATAAAAAAGCTTCTGGTGAAGATTTGATTCCGTATAAATTCTACAAGCATAAAGCTGGTTACTCTTCATTCCTTTTATTAGTTTTTCAATAAAATAGTCGCACTAGGAGAAGTCCCATGGTCATTCAAGAGCCCTGTGATTTTTCTAATCCACAAAACGGAGACCAACTTAGTGCTGTCAATTATGGAGGGTGAGCTCGTCAACTTGAAACATGGTGTTAGTTCTTACAATATCTTAACAGACTATCAGGATTTTGGCAATTTTTTTACACTTATTTCAATTGTTAAAGCTTTTCAAGCCAAAAGCAAAAAAGTATTCGAATTTTTGTTGATCAATGATTTCAAATTAGCTTTTGATCGTAATGCTCTGTTCTAAAGCTTTCACAACTAGGACTGTCTTCGAAAAACGTCAACAAAATAAAACATTTATGCACACATTCAAGAGAGTTATGAAATGGATCAGCTTAATCTGAATGGTTTAAAACAAATATCGGTGTTATACAAGGATGCCTGCTTATTCACCGTATGGTAGCTTGTCTTTCTAGAGGAATCCGTATTTTTTTTTAAACATCTTTGTTCTTGAGTTTGCCCGTACTTTACGAATCATCAAAAGGTCTTCAACTAATGATTCACCGATTAGCAGAATACTGTTTGAAATAATGGCAAATTGAATGTCATTGTGTTTTCAAGATCATCTAGATATAAAATATTGGATGCTTTGGTAAAGTCCATTAGGTGTTGCACTGCTCAGGTGTAGGGGTTTAACAAAATGCCTTATTACTCGCGTTATCTAGAAACTGGCCTACCTAAGCTTTTTACACTTACGCTGAACATACAGGACGGTTATGTGGCATCAGGATGCATGTCTTTCTAAAATCATGATACTCTTTGAGATTAGGAACGAAGATTGCTATATGTCAAAATGGATCTGCATACAATACAATTACAGGGTAGTTCTTTTCATGCAGCCAAACACCTTTCACCTTCTCAAAGAACAGCTATACCGTGTAATTCAGCTATAAGAAAATTTCAAAAGACAGCTGTCAAATTCCATTATTTCCAACCTGAAACCACGAAATGAATGACCCTATAGATAAACACTAAAGTAGATATGGCTATGTATGTTCATCACTTATACGGAAGTGTAATTATTGTTTTTTAAATACAAACGAATTATTGTTTGTGTATCGACGAGAAGTAGCAATTTTGCCAACGAAAATTGCATAACTTTCATTCAATATTTTTTCGGATAAGGGATGTACATAAATTCGGGGGTTAAATACCCTCGAGCGCCTGCTGAGACAAAAACAAAAAACCCAAAGAAATACGATATATCAAGCATTTCATTTCATATTTGTCTTTATATTGAAAAATGAAAATTTCGAAAGATGATAAATGGTCAACTGAATAATTGAAATTTTAATTAATAAAATTGGAATGTTGAATATAGATATATGTATTGTACATGTATTGTACATGCATCAGTAGTTTTATTGTAACTGTACCCTGACCAATAATTATCTCTGATTGTCATCGGAGAAAAAGATTTTCTATACGAATGACATCGTTCGAAGGTACATCAACGTACCTTATGTATCTCCAAAGTTGTTGTTTTTTTCTGATGGCTGCATGGCAGACATCACTGTCACTGAAAATCCTGTTGGAATGTACGTTGAATTATTTCCAGGAAGGTATTTTGAAGGGATACCTCATACCTTTAACATGAGAACCGCAGAAGTAGCGCAATAATGATTTTACTGATACACAATCTGCACTTCTACATACCTTAACTCTCAACACGATAAGGACTGCATGCGGTATAATGTTATCGAGGTATCGTTGGTATGTAGAGTATTACAAGACAACATGGTCATTTACACGAAACTCAAGGATAATATTGACACCTTTTCAATTAGCAACCGAGAATTAATCCCAAGTCTAAAGCCTGAGCAATATAATATCGAATCGATGCTATAACAATTATTACTACCCAGGCCTTATAACCGCACATGGTTGAGTGGTTTTGACCCAATTCGGTTACCTACAATGTTGAGAGATTTCGGAACCACCAGAGTGTAACAGAGAGTACATTGTTTGGCGGTTGTGTTATGCAGTTGAAGTTGTTGGACATGTGGACATCATGATGGGGCAGTAATATTTGATCGATGGTCAGCGTATACGAATAATTGTTCCACGTCATAAACGTGTCCAAGGTATATTAATGCGAAATGTTGAAGGCTTTAAAATTAGCATTGTCAAATTCAAAATATTTTGGTTTGGTTAAACGCGGCTTGTTTCTGCTCATATAACTTTCTTATACGGAATCAATGCTTCCATTCTTTATTTTAACCCTGAAAGCTTTTAAAGTCAGTGTCAAAGTCAGTGTTCTTACCCAAAATTTAAGAATTTGTCTATACCATAGTTAGAATTTCTATTATTTTAAATTCTGATACTTAATTTCTATACCACAACTCAAAAAACATACTTTGCACAATTAAAACAAAGGCTCCAATACAAAATTACGAATAGAGCCAAGAAGTTTAACAATTTCAATGCGATTACCTGATTTCTTTCCATTTGTAGAAACGACGTAGTTCTTACTATAGAAATGCCAAAAGAAGACAGCTTTAAAAGTGATAGCTTTCCAAATAGAGATCTCTTCAAAATAAAACCTCATATTGGAAAACCCAACACAAAACAAACGTTAATAAATAAAATAACAACTTGACCTTTAAGCTTATTCCAAAATAGAATACTTCTTGAGATTTATTTAACATTCTTAACTAAAATATCAAAAAAAGTAACATTCCTAGTTTCGGAGAATAATATTGGAAAAACGATATCTATTTTTGCCACATACATCAAATCATTTCTCTCCGATATTCCGCAAACCACAGCATAATCGGGAATTCCCTGACCAGCTTGCATTCTTTGCCAACTATATTCCTCAGACTCCTCGACAAGAACTTGTACATTAAATGAATTCAATTCATAGTCCTTGAAAATAACAAGAGTCTTATTCAGACCGGGCACAACATTCCCAGGCACATGTGATAGAGGTCCCAAAAGTCGTGCCACATAAATAGGATTTCCATTATCCTCCCCCGCTCGTACACTATTCGAAGGAACACTCATCGATGTAGCATCCACCCATGTAATGTTTTCAGCACAAATCAAAGCATACGTATAGCCTTCGGAATATTTTGGACTTGATTGTATTTTATCTGATGTTAGGAAAATCGATGCTATTCCAACATCATAAGATGTTTGTCTTTTGGAAATAAATGCTGGTTCCAAATTCCAAGCAGTCCCACCACGGACAATATTTTCGGGAACATTGGTTTTATCATACCACAACCATTCACAGTGTTCGGTAGCAGTGAGAACTTCAAATTGATGGCGAACTATTTCGTTGGAATAGAGGATTAGGACGCCTTGGGTGATGTTTTCGGAATCGGAGTCCGTGTGGATTTCGGCCAGCTGCAGGGTGTTTAAGTATTCTATTCGTCCAACGTATTTATTGAAATTCGAATCCAAACGAATGGCGTTTTTGGGCATTGGATCGCCGGATTTTAGAGGAATCCATTTGAAGCCTGGAAATTTTAGAAAGTTTTGTTTAAAATGATCGGAATTTTTGAAACAAAAATAAAATAACAAAAAGTTCTAATTTTAAGTTGACGATGTTGTTTTTAGGAGAATTTTTGTAGATATTTTTAACTCACTTGTTGTACTTTCAAACTTGCTAACTAATATTAACGCCGTTGACAAAATTAGTAACTTTAACATTTTATTTATAAATTTTAATCTGGCTTTAAGTCCTAAAATGACTATTTCGATCCTTTCGATTTTATTACTATGACTTGAGAAGTTTCAAAACAAAAAAGCAAATGTCTACCGCTATTTGGGGTTTGAATTTATAAATGTGCAAACTGCATTTAATATTTATCTACATTTATGGCTTTTCAAATGAAAATACAGGAGCGTCTCAGAAATATCTTTGTAAATTTCTTTTGTTTCATTTAAAGTTTTATGCATGAAATTTCCAAAACGCGTGTTTTTGCTGAAAGAAGTTTTCGTTATGCATGTTTTTTTAATAATAAGCACACACCTAAGGGGATATTAGCACTAGGAAAATAAGAGAGGTTTTTAAAAGGAGATGTCGGTGCACATTGGTTTTAAACTCCTGAATATTGAAATGACTAGGAAAAATAGAGTGTGGAAAGACATTCCACATTCGCGTAGCACGGCTAAAGAACGAATCTCTGTATTTGACAGTGCGAATGAAGTTGCACCCAGAGGTATACTTATGAGCATTCCTAGAAACGCGAGTATAACAGTTGAACTATTTAAGGGGAGGAATGGAGCTGGCTATTGCACTAGAGCATAAGCCGTTAAAATAACGTTTAAAAAGGGTTAGACAAAAAACCTTACGACGATGAAATGAACTTAAGATGATATTAACATCTATCAATTTAAATTCTCTATGTTCAATGCTATCCAAGAGGCTTAAGTAAGTTGCAGGAGCACCAGCCCAGATATGGGAGTTATACTCAAGCTTTGGACGTAAGTCTTGTAATTAACAGGCAGATCAGAAGGGGAAAAAAACTTCTTGATGCAAGTACCATCTATGGATAATGGCAAGCGGGGTATATCTCGCTTTAACGGTACAAGACAGCATTGGGTTTTCGAAGCATTAAATTCTACGCTGTTTCGTTATGTATTGGATTAGAAGATGCAGACAGAAGATCATTCGAATGAGAAAGAATGTTGGAGATAGAACAGAGCCCTGTGGCATACCAGCATTTTTTTTGTGGTTTTTAGATTTAAACTCATCGAATTCCAGTTGGATTGAACGATCCGAAAGAAAATTACTAATCCAATGAAGGGTGGGTTCCTGAAAACCGAAAGCACGCATTTTCGATAAGAGGGCCTAATGCCAAACCCAATTAAATGCTTTCGGAAAATCAGGTGAAATAATCTTCATGATGAATCACGAGATCAACAATATATTTCTTGAGCTGATAACTAATCAGCGTTTCTATGACTTCGGAAAAAGCGACCTATCTGCAATCGGTCGGTAATTAGAGGGTGAGGAAGATTCGAATTTTGTTGGGGATTGGATGGACAAATGCAGTTTTCTATCATTTCGGGACAAGACCTGAGGAGTAAGACAGATAATAAAGATTACGCAGTTATTTTGCCGGAATTGAAGAACGCCTCTTCAGAACAATACGGGGATACCATCCAGACCAGCAGATTTGTGTGTGTTTAGATCTCTAAGGACGCTTGCCACAGTACGAGTGCAAAAAAAGATTGGTCCCATGGAATCACTAACTTGCTCAAGTACAGGCGAAGTCGTAACTTTAACTGCCAGCGTAGAATGGGCGACGAACTGCCTAGCAAAGAGATTAGCTTTCTTTAAAGAGCCTACAAAAGGAGTCTAATTGACAACGAGCCTTGAAACGGAGGAAAATGCTAAGTCGCGTATTTTGAGCTTTTCTAAGTTTTTTTGATTCTAGTTTATTTCGTAATATGCACAAGTACTGCAGCAATACTTCATATGGCGTTGTTGTTAAACGAAGAATCATTTCGAACCATAAAATACTAAGGCTCTTTTATTTTCAAAACGCCCATGTTATTAATTATATCTCTTATGAAATAAGAAATTAATTAACTATCGTATTATATCTCGTAACGAAAGGGGCGTTTGTTGGTTTATTGATTATCCTATCACATTTGCAAGTTTTGTTTTTGTTTTTTGATTTCATTGTATCGTTTTCGAAACATAAACTTAACATACTCGTATAAGATACATCTGTGAAGTACAATCGTTTGGAAAAGAATAAAGTGATAGTAATTTAAGTATCAAATAGTGAATAGTCTTTATATCGACATCGTGAATATTATCATCATAATCCATTTCGCCTTGAAAGTTTTTTTTTTCCATTTAGCCTTGAAAGATTGTTGATGATTGAAAATAAATATTGATTGATAACAATGTTTGATCGGAAGAAGGTATACTACTTTATTACAGTCTGAGATTTTGAGTTGCAGACAAAATAAAGTTTTATTGTAATCAAATATTTTTAAACTCACAAATGTCAAAATGAGACTTTTAACTAAATAAAAACCACGCATTTTCATAAATTTAGAAAAATAACATAGCACAACCGCCACCATCAAACGATATTGCGTTTATTTTTAAAGATCCTCATAGTATTTAAAATACTGATATTTTTTCAAATCTATCGTTCAATATGGAAAAATACTAAACAAATTGTTTTAAAAAGAGGCTGGGGTGCAACCCGCACTGAAAAGCTCCACTCCCGTCTGTTGATATGTCTTGCTTAAAAGATTGTATATTTTTGTGTTGTGTTTAAAAATATGTCAGTTGAATTATTCTTTAAAAATTTCAAAATTACCAACAATATTACGTTTATAATGAAATAGTTTTATTTCAAAATCTTGTTTTGTAAATGCGATTTTTAGTCGAAAACCAATTTTAACCAATTTTAGTAGAATTTCTTAAAAGTTTTTATTTCTTATATAAAAAAAATATAAATTCGACGAATGAAATTAATTTGAGAGATTACGAGAACCAAACATCAATTTTTTAATTTGAGTACAATTAATTTTTTTTTTTAAAAAAAGGACTGTTGGATTCTTATACAAAAATTAGTGAATGTAATAATAAGTTAAAAACCAAATTTCAAATTATTGTTTAATTCAGCAATTAGATAGAATTCACATGGAAGAGCCAGGAGGGATATATTATATGGGATTAAACAAAACTTATGGGGTAATTTATTTAAGTTTAAAACATTGATCAAAAAAATAATTTTTGAAGTGGTTTGCAACAACTTAAGTTATTATATAATTCCAGTTTACTTAAATTGCAATAATTGGCAAACTGAATTTGATGAATTAGTTGAATTTATGAATACCATTACTTTCGAAAGTGTAATGATAGTGGGAGATTTAAACGCTAGAATTGGCAGATATCAAAACTCTTATGTAAATTTTTTACATCCGTGAACGGCTTTTAATGAGCATATGGACGAAATTTAGCAGAAAAGACTTTTCAGAAATTTGGACTTTTCTTACTAAACGGGTCTTCTAAAAGTGATGCTTTTGGTGAATTTACGTTTGTAAGTGGACAAGGTCAATCTGTTATTGATTTCGCGGCTATTTCAGGAAACTGGTTTGATGTTATAGAGGATTTTGAAGTTACTCTGGTCAACTTTTCGGTACATTTCCCAATAGTCGTTAAATTACAACTTCCTGATGTAACTCAACATCTGCATTCTACTAGCTTTGATAAACTTAAATGGTCTGATTACAATGCACTTCGCTATGAAAGACTTTTGAACCTTAATTTGCACTCGCTTCTTCAGCATCCGCACTCTCTATTGAAGAGACCTGAGGTAGAATATCTGAAGTCATTAAACTTTCGGCCCCGTTTGCCCAAAAGAGCGCTCATACGTTTGAATATGCTAATAAATGGTTTGATAATGACTGCAGAAATCTACGAAAAAAATCCTTTGTTTGTTTAAAACTTTAGAATGACAAACTCCCAATTATTTTTAAAATAAGTACGTAGAATATAATAGAGATTAAAAAAAATATTTTTATCTAAAAAGATAGATAGATAGCTATTTCGGTATCAGATACAATTCGAAAAATTCTTTCAGCCATTCTGAATGGAAGATTTATTAAATGGATTAAAAGTAAAAATCGTTTGAGTATTTATCAAGCCGGTTTTCGGCCAGGCTATTCTAGAATGGACTATGTTTTCGCTATCTCAAGTATCGCTAGAAAGTTAATTGAACGGCAGAAGAAAGTTTATCGAAACAACAGCCGGTGTGCCGCAAGGTTGTATTTTGAGCCCTTTACTGTTTTCTCTCTTCATTGATGATATTTGTGATCATCTTCCTGGTGGAGGCTCTTTTGATAACAGCATTGTCAAAGTTTTATTATATGCCGACGATTTGGTTATGTTTGCTGACAATCCAGTTTCGCTTCAGTTGCAAATTAACCGACTTTGCTTATTTTATGAGACTTGGGGGTCTACAAATAAAAGTACAAAAAAAAAAAATAATGATTTTTGAAGGAACGCAAACAATAAGACGCTCTGATGAAAAGTGGTCACTATAACACCGTTATCGAAATAGTCCAAGAATTTAAATACTTGGGTGTTTTTCTTACCCACAATTTAGATTTCGCTAAACATGCTAAAATAAAAAATAAAGAAGCCAAGACGGCACTAAATTTGATGTGGCTTAAGTTCTTCTCCAACTCCAACATTGATCTGGTATCTAAATATAAAGTCCTTAATGCAACAATAAATTCATGTTTGTGCTATGGTGCACAAGTTTTCGGTTTTTTGAACCTAGAAGCTTTCGAGAGCCTGCAAAGGCACTTCTTGTTTCTTGTTTTGTTCAGGTGATGAAAAGAAGTGAACTGTGCCTTCACAAAATAATTTTGAAAAAATTGCTGCAATCGAATGCATCTCCGTTGAAAGACTGGAACTAACTCGTAATAGCAACAGAATCTTCCCTCAACCTTTCGGAAACCAATGTTGACGACTGGCAAGCGCATTTCGCAGGTGTTATTGCTAAGTTTGACCAAAAGATGTATGTAGAAAATCTTTTTAGTGCAACTTCCGCAGCATCTAGAAACGTTTATAGAAACTTAAATCATCAATTGAATTTAGACATAAACTACTTTAGAAATGATTACTCAGTTGCTCAGATAAGTATTATTTTTAAAGCCAGAGTCGAAATCTTAAACGTAAACTTTATACCACACCGAAGTGATTTGCCGCAGCTATATGATCTGTGCAACAGAAGAGAAATCAAAGATATCTACCACTTTTTAGCTATTTGCCCAATTTTACAAGAAATTCGTAGATTACACTTTCCGAAAAGTATTTTAACAATGCAAGAATTTTACGAAATCCTAAATGGAGCACTCCAGGTCTGCTAATCGTATCCAAATTTTGTCGACAAGCTCTTAACTACCGGAACAGTTTCACTTATTGAATTAATTTTTAGCCTATCTCATTTTATGTTGCAAATCATACAAAATTGTCTTTTTTGTGTTTTAAATCACGTACAAATTGTCAAAACTTTACTTTGAGTAAAGCCTACAATTCAAAAACTTGTAATTTTGTGTTTCAAATCACGTACAAATTGTTCGAATTATTGTAATATTTTTATTTAAATACTTTAACATTTTCTTTTTAATTTATATATTTTTTTTATCACTTACGAAATGTCGATTCAGGCAGATGGCAGTCAATGCCATGTCCTTATTTTTATTAAACTATATTGTAAAATATCTTTTTTTAAAATAAAGAATTTATCTATCTTTTAAAGCCAATATTTTTAATTTTTGAAAAGGTATTTGTATTTTCATTTTTACCAATTTTTCGTATTGTTTTTTTTTTTTTAAGTTTGTATTTAAAAAAAAACTGTCAATTTTATTTTTCTCAAAATTTTACAAATAAAACATGCATTTTAAAATGTACCAATAAAGTAAGTTCATTTTTAAAACTTCAAAAGTCATTCAAAAAAACCTTGATTTCAAATTTTTCCCTCAATCGTTAGAGCGGTTTTTGAACTTTAAATTTGTATGCATATGATTTTTTAATTTGAGTTTAAAATGTTTTTAATAGTTGTGTTTATAAAAATAGCAGTGCTCTCAAAATAAAGCAAAAAGGCCCTCAATATCAACGTTATAATACATTTCATTAAACTTCTAATAACAACCTAAAATATTTTATTCATAATAACACAAAATAAGTATTATAGATTTTTTACCGTTAGCTTTGTCACATTAAAAACGTTTTTTAAATGTATGGCTGTTCATAAAAATAGCAGTGCATGAAAAAGTACTAGATCTATTACGTAAGAAGTAAGAAAAATATGAAAGTATACAAATAATGATAGCTTACAATTAGTTCCTTGTTGCATAACCATTGGTTTTTATGATGCTTCGAATCTACCTGGAATTGAGTCCACTAAAACCTGACACCTTTCGAGTGGTATTGCGTTCCACGAATCACGCACTGCTTCCCACAATTATTTTAATTTCTAGGGTTTTGCTTTATAAACTGCGTTCTTAACATCCCCCCCCACAAATTTACGATGGGGTTAAGGTCAAGGGATTGAGCTTGTCACTTCATAACGGATAACTTCTTCTGCGTAAACCATGATTTTGCCTTTTTTGACGTATACCCAAACAAACAGCATTTCCTCCTCAGCATAGGGTAACCTCCTCGAGAATGTTCACATACTCGGTTACATCCCTTATTCCGACATGAGATAAATAGGCCCGACCCCGTAATATGAAAAGCAAGGTCATATCATAATTTGTCCTTCACCATGCTTCACTGTTTTTAAAGTGTACCGTGTCTTATCACATATTCTCGACGACCCTTGGACCTAAAAAGGACGATTTTGCTTTCATCGCTTCACAGAACATTGCTCCATTTCTCTTTTTCCTAATTTGTATGCGCTTTAACAAACTCTATTTTCTTTGCCTTTTCGTCAAGAATGGTACCTTGCGTGGACTTCGGGCCGGTAGCTTCGCTCTTAAATGACGTCTTTGTATTGTGACAGCGCTAACAGACAGTTGAAATCCATTTCTTATTTTCCTAGAGCCTATGAAAGGGTTCTGATTTGCTTACTGAAAAATTTGTCTGTCAGGTCTTTCAGTCATTCTTTTTGGGCCTCGCATTTTCGGTTTATTTTGCCATTTAAAAGCGTTACTGACCATTTTTGCTGAGCAGCCTATGATGTCTTAAATATTTTGGTAGGTTTTTCGCTCCAAATGCAATTTTCGAATAAGTTTTCGAATTTCTTCGGTGCAGTGTCTTGACCGTCCGAATGTTTATTTTTGAGCTAATATACAGTATAATATTTACTTACTGAAAAATAAAAAAAAATTATTTTTAACATTTTTTAATTATAAAATCAAAGCACTGCTATTCTTATGAACACTCTATATCCAGAGAGTTTGAAATAATGGCTGTTTACCGGGAAAAGTATAAGAGTATAACTTTAAGCTAAAAGTCTCTAATATGAAAAACGAAAGACCGTTAGATGCAAGGAGCATGTCAATTTTTTTTGTAAGAATTTCTTAAAATAATTGACAATCTAATAAAATGTGAGCAGCACTGCTATTTTTATGAATACAACTGTATTAAGAGCTTTTTTATGCACGCTTAACACTTGAATTTTGTAAAAAAAAATAATTGAGATATTTTCGAGACATCGGATTGACTCAAGGGTTTGGGCTGTAGGGGCGAGGACAGACAGACGAAGAGAATAGGGAGATCCACTTTTGTCGACTATCGTAATGTCATGTTTGATTAAAGTCTGGAGTTTGAAATTTTTTTAGGATAGAATACTTTTTACAAATTTGTATTGGACATTGGAATTGGTAAGAGCTTAAAAAGAAGTTTCACAAAATTAGTTTATGCAAAAACTGAACAAGAATATTTGTTACCTTGAATATCTTTGGCATTGACACATTTTTGGACAAACCTAATACACATTTTTTGTACTTTCAGTAGAATCCTTAAAAAGTTCCGTTAAAAACCGGAAATATTGATTTTTTGAAAGAATTTGAAAAGAGACAAATTTGAAAAAAAAAATATTGACTTCAAACATTTTGCATCTTACAAAAAATATTGTACACTGTTATCATCTGGTTGAAAGTTCTTAAAAATATTAATATTGAATATTGCCTACTTTTTCAAATGTCTCAAACGACAATTCGGCTTTGAAAAAAATAAATTTTGCAATTTGTAAGTATCTTAATAGAAGATTATGAGGGTGAATCGCATTCTAGCTTTTTTTTTAAATATACATATGATATTTAAAAACTATTGGTTTTCTTTTGATAATTCCTCTACAACAATACACTTAAACAAAAAAAAACTGGTACCGGTGACCAGATTTCACACTAAATGTATCCAGAAATAAGTGGTTTTAAGATTCCCACCAGGCGTCAGAAATTCCTGGTAAATTTTATCATGAGATTTTTCGAAGAATTCTTGGTAAAATACCCAAGATTTTTGATAGAACATACTGGGAGAATTTTTAAAAATTATACCAAGAATAAACCCAGTATTCTGGTAGAATGTACCAGGAATTTTTTTTCCTGGTAAAAATGTACCAGAATTCTGGTAGAATATACCGGAAATTTTTTGTTTGACTCAAAATGTAGCGAATTCTGGTAGAATATTAAGTTCCTCCCGCCAAATTGTGGTAAGCGCCTCATGAAATTATGAATTATGCATAGCATATATTTCATTGTATTCTTCCTACTAGCAAAAACGCATAAGATATAGATATTAATCCTAAAGTAAACATTCACAACAACATCGTCTCTAATATGTCCAAGAAACAAAGGAAAAAAGATTTTGCTCTAAATTAAATTATCCGAAGCGCCATGTAGTTTATGATAATTTGGCGGGAAGAACTTGATAGGTAAGCCAGGAATATTTGTTTTCTTAAACTTCCAGAACTGCTTGTAGTAAGTACCAGAAAACTGGTTTTATGTACCAGGACAAAATATACCAGAAAATAAATTTAATTGTTCTATTTAACAGATTCCAGGTACTCTTCATTTTACCAGGTAAAAAATACTTTCTACCAGGACGCTGGTAACATTTAACAGACAATTTTCTGTCGAAAAAATTTCCAGGAAACCTGATTTCTGGTAAATAAAACCAGATTTCTTTTTACCCGGAAATCTGAAGTTATTTACTACGAAATCTGGACTATTGTTCCAAGTTTGTTGACTGGTATTTTCTACCACATTTTGCCTACCAGGAATTTCTTTTTTGAGTGTAGATATCCGTATTTTTTATGAATCAAAAATGTTAAATCTTCCTAAAAGAAGTACAATTTTCAATGGAGTTTGAGCTTTTGGGTAGAGCTGCAAAGAAATCTTCTTTTTAATCGTTCCGAAAGCTTCTTCGACTTTTTATGAATTTCATAAAATGTGTCAAAAATATTATCAACTTTATTGTTAAAGTTAAAAATAAAATTTTGGGTGTATTTAAAACAATTTCTACTAAAGATTTGTTTAAGTTTAAACAAAAATATTTTACAGTAATAATATTCATACCTTATTTTTTACGCACTTTTACTATTAAGGTCAAATTTTAATTCAAAATTTAACTATTATTCACAAATCAAACCACAAGTTAATTTTTGTATTTTGTTTGCATTTATTGGCAAAGCTTAAAGCCACATCTTCTTATATATGCATACACATATATGATTCAATGCTGCATGGAAGAACGTTGTCCGGGCCAAGTAGTATCTTACATAAAATTATTCATATTCTGTAGGGTATTTATGTTATATGTAGCAAAATCAAAAAGTTGGTTGTTTTGGAACTTGAATTTTTGTCTCTTATTTCTTTGAAACTTTTAACTCATAGCTTTTATCAATTTAATTTTAAGCTTGATACTAAAAAAGAAATATACGTTATCTTCAAACACAGAAAAATAAATACTATTTCCTCGTAATTAAATAACAAAATAAAAAATCCATTAAATTTCACCTTTAAAAAGTTGATCTAATCAATCCCTCCCTTTACAAGAGACTTGATCTAATCAATCCCTTTAAAAGAGACTTGTTTGGAGCAACTTTTTTAGTGATATTATGTCGTCGTTAAAAATTGACAGAAAATTATTTTCCTTCGAACCTTATATATGTACATCTAAATCTGTACCGAAAACATCATAAAATTTGTCAAACGCAAATTTCTCAAAGCAAAAAGTTCTTCAAAACAAATCTCGAAGTCCTTGAATTAAACTCTTTTATACTAAGGTTATATATACAGAACAAATAATGTTGATTTGACTAAATATAAATGTTTGTAAGGTATTTTGCGAGTTCAAACGTTAAAAGTCATAAAAAAGTTTCTTTTGCTCTTTCGAACTTTTGTGTTGAAATTGATTTAAAGAAAGAGAGTTAGTTTTTTTTTTAAATTAAGTCCTCAACCTTCAAAACCTTGACAAAAATAAACTTAGCTCTATAACAGATATAAAGTTACTTTCAAAAACAAGCCTTGAAATAATGTGTGCGTTAATATTTATGTAGGCTTATGTATAGGCTTATTAACAAATCCCTATCACAAATAAAAAGATTTTAATATGAAATAAAAAAATTCAAAAAAGTAAAAGAAACAAAAACACAAAACTCCATTTGATTTTATTGGGTTAAAATTAATATTTCAATTTAACTGTTCGGGGCTTGAGCCTAGACCTCTGCTGTTGCTATTGCTGGAGGTGACCTTTTAATTGCCAATTCACTGCAAACTTCTCCCAACATCCAACCATTTATATGCCTAAACCTACTATAGAAAAAAAAGGTTCTTCTTATGAAACATTAAAAAAGACTTAAACCTCTTAATAGGTTAACTTTACACAGAAGAGATGAGAAAAATAATAATTTCTGGTTCTTTGTGTGACAACGATGACGACGATAACGACTGTTTCGAGTTTTGCCAGAGACCGCCAAAAGCGGTATACGAATTGGAATACGAACCAGCTCTCCATCCCCCCCAAAAAAAACTCAAAACTCAAAAACTCAACCTAAACGTAAAACTTAAACGAAAGAGCTCTCTTGCATTCTATGGTATATTATTTTTTAGATATAAACTAGAACCTACAACAATATTCAATTGTTACCGAGCATTTTGTTTATTGTTTGGGTTTTTGTAAAATATTTTGTTTTTGTTGTCATTTAGATTGAGAAAAAGTTGTTCGTACCATTTTGTTTCGGTCGGTTGTCGGTGTGGTTGGTTTCCGTTTTTTAGTGTTTTTTTTTGGGTGTCTTTTTGGGGTTTTTGTAGAGAAGGGTGGTTCTTTTCCTTCCGGTTCCACCTCTGGAATTGTTATTTGGAAGTTTTATTTTTTGTGTTTTGTATTGTTGGTACAGAAGTCATTTTGAATGGTATATCACTATCCGTATCATGGTTATAGTGGGGAAGTTTTTTGAACACTAGTTTGAGGAAATGGAGCGAAAACGATACTTTGAAATGGATTTGAATGCTGAGGTATTAGTTTTGTGGACGTAATTTAGGAACAGTTGAAACAATAGCTTCTGTTATTAGATTTAGGAGTTTAAGGTTTTTCACTGGAAAAAGGTGTTTAATATCAACATTTCTGAAAAAGTATTAAGCTTACAATGTTTTAAACGAAATGTTTTAGATGATGTTGAAGTACATAAAGGCAAGGTATTCTAGTAAAACAAGTAATGTAAAATGCAATAAGTATGTTATCGAATATCAATGCATCTTATGTTTTGAATCAGTGAAACGGATGTTTTCTTTAGAGATTTAGACATATCAATAATTTTACAAGATGTTATAAGTTTTCAATCAAATCAGCAGTTTTGATTTCTCGAACATTACAATGATAAAAAAAGACAGAGCTGTAAAGCATTTAACATTCGTGTAGTTCGGCTAAAGAACGGATATCCGTTCTTTACAGTAAGCCCGAAGTTGGACTTGAAAAAGCGTGAGGCAAGAAGCATTCTCATGATGTTCAAGTTCAAAATCAAGTTCAATAATCTTGTTCTCTTTAAAGCCATAGAAAGATTTGTTCGTTGAGATGAATCATGAGATCACCAATGGACCTATTGATACTAAAGCTATACATATCAGGTCATTAAGATTGTATCACATTATTCTCCAGAATTTTCTCTCCAATGAAATGGTCAAAAGACGAAAAAAGATGAGACTTTTTTTACAGCCTCGCATTTCTCTCCTGCAGTCATTTATTTATTAACTTCCATGGAAGTACCTGTAATAGGTACGATTGGTCAAATTGAAAGTTTTGACATTTCTCGACGTTTCAAGGTCACTAGACTCGAAATAAAAGATTTTTAGAAAGATGTCTGTGCGTGGGTGTGTACGTACGTTCTCGAGGTTTTTTTCTTCGTTAATAGCTCAAAAACCAGAAGAGATATCGATTTCAAATACATTTTCTTACACAAATAACATTGCAGAAAGATTCAGAGAGGGCTCTTAGGAAAATTGCGTGCATGGTTATTTTACCATAGCAGTATAAAAAAAGTTGAAAATGTTGGTAAGACCTAGATATCTCACGAACCAATGACGCTAGAAACTTGAATTAAATTTTATGTTATATATTGGTACGTGATACCCAAATAAATATATTTTTGAGAAAAATCTAACTAACGTTTTTTTTATAAATCAAAAAAAACACTGTCAAAAAAAATTGTCAGCTCGAAAATTTTACGAGTACAAAATGATTTTATCAGCCAAAACAATTTTTATGCACAGAAAAATAACGTTGGTAAAATTTAAAAAAAAAAATCAAATTTATAGTTTTTTTATAAAAAATAAAAATCTAAACAAAATTGTACTCAAAGTTAATAAAAATTGAATTGAGAAAAAAGTTATAGACAGGTTTTTTTACAAAAAAATAAAAACCTAACAAAAAAACAATACTAAAACTTGGTAAACATTTATTTTCGACTCAAATAGCTTTTGAAAATTAAAAATATTGTCCTCACACTTAATTTCACAGAAAATATTGTTTTCGATATTCAGTAGTTTTTTTGTAAGAACACCTTTTTTTATAAAAAAAAAAATAAAATCTACAAAAAAACAGTACGCACATTTGGTAAAAATCGATGATGATCGATCTTGATATCTCTCAAATTAATTTCATTCATCCAATTTATAAATATTTAAAATAGTTATTAAAATTAGTAAAAACATGTTTTTAACTAAAAATCTATTTAACAAAACTAGATTTTCAAACTAAAGTATTTCTTTATATGAAAAATATTGTTGGTAATTTTAAACTTTGTAAGACTCGCACGTCTTGTGAGAGCGTTATCTCTAAGCTGTGATCTTTTCTCTTCTGTTCATTAATTGTTTGTTTGTGATTCATTGTAAAATAAGAATAAATAAAAAAATAAAAAAGAGGCTGAGATGCGACCCACACTGATAACTTCCCATTCCGCCTGTCGATTTGTCTTGCTTAAAAGTTTGTCTTTATGTACTCGTATCAATTTTTACCAAATTTGTGTACAATTTTTTGTAGATTTTATTTTATATGAAAAAACGCACTGTTTGATTTTTATATAAAAATTACTGAATATCGAAAACAATACTTTCTGTGAAATAAAATAAGTTTGATGCCAATATTTTTAATTTTTGAAAAGCTATTTAAGTCGAAAGTAAATTTTTACCAAGTTTTGTTTATTTTTTCGATTTTGAATTTTTTGTGAAAAAAAACTGTTAATTTGATTTTTTTCAAAATTTTACTGAATGTTAAAAACAATATTTTCTTATAAGTAAAAATTAGTTAGAAACTATTGTCTCAAATGTTTGAAAAGATATTTGAGTCGAAAATCTTTTTTTTACCAACTTTTGTTAATTTTTTTTGAGGTTTTTATTTTTTGTAAAAAAAAACTGTCAATCCGATTTTTCCTCAAAATTTTATCAGATGTCAAAAACATTATTCTTCGTTGAGATGAAATCATATTTTAGTCGTAAAATTTTGGAGGTGGCAAAGTTTTTTTATTTATGAAAAAAACCGTTAAATGTTTTTTTTTCAAAAAAATATATTTCTTTGATATCACGTTACAATAAATTATATAGAATTTAATTCAAGTCTCTAGCGTTTTTGGTTCATAAGATATTTAGGGTTTACCAAAATGTTCACCTTTTTTCAAACTGCTTTGGTAAAAAACCACCCCCGCAATTTTCTTGAGAGCCCTTTCTGCATCTTTCTGTCTTATTATCTGTATAACAAAATTTATTTGAAGTCGATATCTCTTATGGTTTTTGAGCTATGGACGGCGAAAAAACTTCGCTAACATATGGACGTACGAAGGTACGTACACACGCGACATCTTTCTTAAAATCTTTTCTTTCGACTCTAGGGACCTTGAAACGTCGAGAAATGTCAAAATTTTCAATTTGACAAATCCGACCCATTACAATAACTTCCTATGGGAAGCCAATAACGAAAAGGATGAATTTCTGTGCGGCATATGTTCACACTGCAACAAACAGGTCTGCTGTTTAGGCATTAAGTGAAACTCAGATAGGTGAAGATTCCGATTATTTGGAATTTAATCTAAATGGGTATAGCTTAGCGCCATTATTCTTTTTCCACCACATGTTAGCGGTATATATAAGAAATGATGTTGCGTAACAACTTCAACCACAATATGGTTTGTGCTGTAATACAAACTTTAACTTCATGTGGTTAAAATTTACAGTACATAAGAATATCATCCACGCATGTTTTTTGTATCAAAGTCCAAATCGGGACAGAAATTCAACTTTTAACAAATTTGATGCTCTGTCTGACTCCATTCAAAGAATTGTTGCCCATTATCCTCACACTGAAATCGTCATTGCGGGCGATTTCAATGTACACAATTCTTCTTGGCTTCGTTATTCTGCCCAGTCAACACCAGAAGAAAGGTATGTTGAAGTCTTTGCTAAGTTAAATCAATTAACTCGGCTTGTCGATGAGCCAACGCGAATCCTTGACGTTGCAGGTCAATCCACCAACACCCTAGACTTGTTTCTTACTTCTGATCCTAATAAATACACAATCAGTGTATTACCGCCACTAGGCACACCAGACCATTGTATCGTATCACCAAATTTCTCATGTGTAAAAAACCCAGTTAAAGAAAAAACTCCTATGAGAACCGTTTGGCAATATGAGATAGCCAGCTGGGACGGTCTCAATAAATTCTTCCGGAACTTTAACTGGTCATTATGCTTCAAATTGAATTTTTTGTGGAATGAGAAATTTTATCCCAAAAAAGGGTGAAATTTATCAAACCCTAAGAGAACTCATGGTTTGATTCGAGCTGTAAAGAGGTTATTAGGTTCAGAGATGTAAGTTTCCGTTGTTATAAAGCTAACCCGACTGAGAAAAACCGGAATAAGTTCAAACAAGCTAGAAACACTTGTAACGGCCCCATTTGACGAACCAAATTTTTCCATGACCAGAAATTAAGGCCAAAAATACTACAATGTCCCAAAGTAAAAATAAAGTAATAAAAATGTCTGGTCAATTGTAAAAAACGTACGAAACACCACGTCATCCTCAGTTCCAATGCTTGTCCACAATGACACTCCCTTTGTAAGCTCGATTGATAAAGCCAATTTGCTTGCAGCGCAGTTTGCTGTTAATTAGACGCTACCGGAGAGTGTCACGAGTCCTCCTGTTCTTAAGAGCGTAAACAATTATATGGGACAAATCTTCTTTCGCACTCGTGCAGTTGCAAGAGTACTGAGAGACCTTGATAAACATAAATCCGGTGAACCGGATAGTATTTCCCCCATTGTTCTGAAGAGTTATTCTTCAACGGTGCCAAAACCACTGCGTAAGTTTTTCCATCTTTCCTACTCTACTGGTCTCTTTCCGAGAGGATAGAAAACAGCATTTGTACAGCCTGTCCCTAAAAAAAGGCGAATCATCCTCTCCTCTAACTATCGTCCAATAGCACACACGTCCCTTCTTTCCACTGTCATGGAAACGCTGATTAATTATCAGCTCAAGAAATATCTCGAAGAACGGAAACTTCTTAATGACCGATAGTATGGCTTTCGTAGCAATAGGTCCACTGGTGATCTCATGGTATATCTTACCGAACAGTGGAACAAATCCTTACATCGTTTTGGAGAAAGTAAGATTATTGATATTTCAAAAGCATTTGATAGAGTTTGGCACCAAGCTCTCTTATCGAAAAAGCAAGCTTTTGGTATTGATGAATTCCTTCTTCGTTGGGTTAGAAATTACCTTTGGGACCAAGTAGTGTTGGACGGGTTCAAATCTGATATTTACAAATTAAACGCTGGTGTGCCTCAGGGCTCCGTTTTGTCTCCGACTCTCTTCCTTATATTCATAAACGATCTTTTGTCTGTCACTTCTAATCCATTAAACTGTTTCGCCGACGACAGTACCCTCAGCTTTTCATATTCGTTTCCAGATTCATATCTTTTTCCTTCGGATGTGGAATTTAAACGGCAGCGTATGATAAGCTGATTAAATTCTGATCTTGAGAGCGTTGTACAATGGGAATCAAAAACCGTGTAGAATTTAATGCTTCGAAAACTCAATGCTGTCTCCTGTCGTTAAAGCGTAACCCCCGATGCCGCTATCCATGAGCGGCACTTGCATAGAGGAAACTAATCAACTGTCAGTACTTGGTATGTGTATCACAGATCACCTTTTATGGAATGATTCGATATCGCCAAAAATGCTGCCAGGTGCTAAGGATTTCTTCGACGGTGCAAGAAATTTTTCACCTCTTCTGATCTGGCAGTAATTTATAAAGCCTTCTTTCTTCCAAAACTTGAATATTACTCGCCCCTTAAACAAGTTTAAGTATTTTGGACAGGATCCACACAAAATTTTTGAAAACGATAGCCGATAGAACTATAACCGAAACGATTACGTCACTTAAACACCGCCGCCATGTTTCATGTCCTTCGTTGTTCTACCGATATTTTTATAAACAGTGTTCTGTCGAATTAGCCAGTTGCATTCCCCCCCCTAATACTTGTACTTCTACGAATGCACATCAGTTTAACCTTGAGCTCAATTTCGGTCGTAAAGTCAAGTATAGAGATTCTTTTTTTAACCGCACATAGAGAATGTGGAATTCTTTACCCAGCTCTGTTTTTCCCTATCATTTTGATATTCAAAACTTTAAGACCAATGTGTATTGGTATCTCCTCTTTAATCCTTCCCTATTTTCCTTAAGCTCGCACAATACTTAAACTTTAAACATGTTTAGGGTATTAATAACCCGTTGAGTGCCCGTTTATTATAAAAAAAGAATAATTCAAAAGACAACTTTTTTAGCCCAACACGAAAACTTACAAACTTCTAACCAAAACAAATTGATAGACGAGATGGGAAGTTATCAGTGTGGGTCGCATCCTAACATCTTTTTTATTTGGTTTCGTTGTTGTATACCACCATTTGTTCTAGCTTTCCGTCTTTATTCGTATGGATAAATTTACATAATTAAAATAATACATTGAAATTTTCAAAAGATTTTTAAGAATCTGCAAAACTCTGAGCGAATCAGAGTTACCAGATTTGTTTTTTAGAAAACCTTGAAAGAAATTTTATCTTTACCAAGACCGTCATTTTCAAACTTTAGTGTTCAAGGCTTTTTCAAGTATATATACATTTTAGCCTATATAAATTTGCTTTGGTTTTTTGAGTTTTTGATAGGAATGAGGTTTTGGTGGACGGGTCAAAATACTATTCATAATGCTAATGCAGTATGTCTTTAACGCTGTACTACAAATACTATTTTTCAGAATACTTGTGTGTATCGAAATGTCATAAAAACAAAATATTTTATTTCACAATGAATAAATAAATTAGGTGGCGCAGTAACTCGTAGAAAATCATAGCGTAGTGGTTTACAAGTCTTAGCCATTTCTGTGTGAGAGATCTATCAAAGATAGAAGGGACCAAAAGGTTATTTTGCGAAAGCACTTTTTGTGTAAAAAACTACTCTTATAAGATATGTACTTGTGAAGAAAACTATAAGTTGGCAGAGGCTGCGAGATTAAACCCCTCTTGCATGACAATCTTTCGAATTAACCAATAAGCCACGGGTACTACTTTCATAATATTTAGAGAAATTTAAAAATACATAATTTTGAAATTTGAAACTCGTATTATGGCTCATACAGTATTTCAAATCCCAACCTGCAATTTTCTAATGTGTATAGACAAAGGCTTCAAGAGATACTTAATAATAGTTGTGTGCATTATGTTTTATTCTATAGGCAGCTGGAACTTATACGAATCCTAAAATTTCAAAACGCTACTAATTTACTAAATCTTGCTAGCTATATGACTGATAAGTTCAGTCTGGTCGTAACAACAGTTTCATAAATTATCTAAAGAAAAACTTTCAATAAAATTAAAACCATCAAATAATTTTCAAAGTGTAACAGATTACCTGTGTTTATCGGTTATGCACCCTGACTCTACAAAAACCCAAACTTTATGCCTACGTAGATACAATTTTTCGACAATTTAATAAACTTAAAAACACACCTTTTTTAGTTAGGTATGCACGAAGGATAGAAAGCAACTCTATTAGAATCTCCTTCGATTTTATAACTTCGCACAAAATTTTAAGCTAAGGAGCAAGAGCTACATTTGAAACAGGTGTGAGCTTTTATCACCCATAACGAACAAAGTTAGATATTCTCGATATAACTTTAAATTGAAAGCATAACTTTATCGTATTCAAAAACCACACCCCAGATGCTATAATATATACTTTTGTACACACTATACACTACACTACACTTCACTTAACACAGATACCTTTCTATTACCTATGAACTTCCCGTCTAAGCTATTGGAAACACCTGTCTACTCATCTAGAACAATATTTACACTTAATTCGTCCTCGATCAGATATGGATAGGATAGTTGTAGGTGTATACTGATTCCCTTATTCTCGCACCCACAATGTTGTCGAAACTGCCATTGCTAAGTTTATATATACCTACACCCCAGAGGTACAAATTTTCGAAAGCTACCTCTATGTTCTGGAACGACCAATGAAGAGTTTTCAATAGTTAAGCTACGAGTATAGGTAAAGGTACGTAACGTATCCTTCGATGCTGCTTTAACGATCTGACGAAAATATTCTAAAAACTTTAAAAGCTTTAAAATCACACAATGGAAGACAACACACATGAGCTGAGTTGGTGGCGATGACAATGACGACTTATGGCGACCAACAATCGACGACGACGGTAAGGCATTGTGTATTGTGTTATGCATATGTGATTTATAAGAGAGTAACTTCATTGGACCTTGAACCACTCTAAGGATTTGAAGTTGAAATCCATACACGCATGGTACTTGTAGGTGCATTATATCAGAATCAGAATGTCTGCATAAAATTGAAATTTGCAACCCAACACAATGCCAAAACCCTTCTTATACCGTCAACGTCATTTCAAAGAATTCTCTTATTCATCATACACCTAGGTATAGCGTATGTAAGTTTGAAGATAGCTGGTTAAGTCGGTATGCAACGACGACGCAACATACAACATGAACCAACCAGCCACCCTCCTCAAGGGAAATTATGCATTCATTTGGGACAAAAGCCTTTTCAACCTTTCTACCTCACCAATCAAATTCTCAGCACCGCACCTACATGATTTACATATTTTCCGTCATCGTGGCAAATTGTTCCTCTCCTTGCTATACCTCTATATGGCATTCTTCAGGGGGTCCTAGATTCAGCTATAGCTATGAATGACAAAAAGGATACCTCCTTTCAAACCCTATATTGCATATCCTACCATATGTATGTATAGACTGATCTCTATGTATAGATAATGTTAACAAGAAAGTGAAAGTTTTGAAATACGTAACCTGTTTTAACCTCTTTACGATACGCAGCAGTAGATAAGGACTCGATTTTTAATTGCATTCTATGGATAGTTCTATAGGGCAAAGTTGGTATCTCCTCCTAGTTTTTCAGACATTTTTGTGAATACATTTGCTGAAACGTATCTGACGTGTGGGTGCATTTCTGCTGCTACATCACTTCATGTCCATTATTTTATCAGAGGTGTGTGCATTGGGGTGGTCCTTATTATTCTTTCTTGTTGGTGGTTTATGTGAATCTGACTCTAAAGAAGCTACAAATACTTATAAGACTTCTAAGAATGAAAAGGATACACTTTTCTTAAGGTAGACATTAGAGCACGGATCTTTGTTACAATTATTTGGGACTATGAGAGAGGTCTTGAATGTTTTGTATTTGTATGGAACCACCCTGATGTACATATTGTCAAAAGATTCCATTACACGATTTGAATTCGATTGGACAGGGATAGGGGTAGGGATATGGATAGTTTACAATACTCGATCAGTTGAAAAAAGTTCAACGTGTTTTAATTGACGCAGATTTTGCTTCTGGATAATCAACGAAGGAATTTTCGATGAAGGTACAAAATGGTTTTTTTACAGAACGAAAAAGATGGAGTTAAAATTAAGGGGATTAACAGAGCGTTCTAGGAGAGCATTTACATATTCCTCTGAGACTCTGATCAAAGGAACAAATATGTTTGAACATTCTTTTCGGGACACACTAGGATTTTAGTTCAGTTATCGGAAAGCAATAAACACAATTATGAAAGCGGCAATAGAAATTGACTCCAAGAGAAATCGATACGTAGAAGGCTATAATGATTGGAAAATTTGTCTACACATTTTCTGGATTTTTTGCAAAATACCAAATCAATTAAAATTTCCCTGAGTTCAGATTTTAGTCGATGGCACTTAATGACACACGCTAACAAAGCTACACAATGTATCGTAGGCTGATGATGATGATTTTCCGGAATTGACGAGTTGACGATTTTTATTTGGAAATGCTTCAAACATGGTTGCCACTACCTATGGACATTTCGGTGAGAAAATTTGATCAATATTTTTTCACCTGGTCACATCGGCATAAATCCATTTGGTCTATTGTAAACAAAATGAAAAAATAAAAATTTAACTCATTTTGCTTTATATGTATGTTTTGACAAATTTTAACTTCCCTCTAAAAGACATTGTAGACGGTTCAAATTGTGATACTGAAAAACTTGGTATTTTTTGACGTTTCAAGTTACAAAAGATCTAAATAAATGGGTTTCCAAACAGTATTTTGTGAGTGCGTGTAAGCATTCGCACGTTCGTTCAGCCCTAAATCGTAGTCCGTACGTAATTACGTTAGCACGTCCATACATCTGTTGGTTCTGGATATTCTCTATAATTCGACTATATCTTTACAACCAGCAAAGGTATCGACCTCAAATACATTTTTTTAAATAGATAAAAACATCGAAATATACAAAAGGATTTTCAAATAAAATGCGGGACAAATTTAAAAGTCAATTAATTTTTTTTTGGTATGGAAGATCTTAAGTACCTGTAAATATAGTCAAAAAATTTTAATTATAAAAATAAAAAAAGGCTGGGATGCGACCCACACTGATAACTTTCCATCCTGTCTGTCGATTTGTCTTGCTTAAAAGTTTGTCTATATGTACTGGTATCAATTTTTACCAAATTTGCGTACTATTTCTTGAAGATTTTATTTTTTATGAACAAAAGGACTGTTGGATATTTATATAAAAATTACTGAATATCGAAAACAATATTTAATGTAAGATAAAATTAGTTTGAAGGCAATATTTTAAATTCTTGAAAAGCTTTTTGAGTCGAAAATCAATTTTTACCAACTTTTATTAATTTTTTTTAGGTTTTTATTTTTTGTTAAAAAACTGTCAATTCCATTTTTCTCAACATTTTCAGAATGTTGGGAACAATATTTCTTATAAGATAAAATAAGTTTTAAGCCTAAATTTCAAGTTTTTGAAAAGATATTCGAATCCATATTCAATTTTTACCAACTTTGAGTAATGTTTTTTTTTAGACTTTTATTTTTTATAAAAAAACTGTCAATTCGATTTTTCTCAAAATTCTATCAGATGTCAAAAACATTATTCTTCGTTGCATAAAATTGTTTTGGAGGTGAAATCATATTTTAGTCGTAAAATTTTGGAGGTGACAATTTTTTTTTTAATTGGATTTATTTTCAAAAAATATGTTTCTTTGATATCACGTTACAATATATTTTATACAATTTAATTCAAGTCTCTAGTCTGGTTCGTAAGAAATTTAGGGTTAACCAAAATTTTCACTTTTTTTTTAAACTGCTATGGTAAAAAAAACCACCCACACAATTTTCTTGAGAGTCCCATACGAAGTTATTGAAATGGGTCCGATTTGTCGAATTGAAAATTTTGACATTTCTCGACGTTTCAAGGTCCCTAGAGTCGAAATAAAAGATTCGTCATCCATAGATCAAGAACCAGTAGAGATATCGACTTTAAATAAATTTGTTTATACAAATAATAATGCAGAAAGATGCAGAAAGAGCTATCAAGAAAATTGCGTTGGTGTTTTTTACCAAAGCAATTTAAAAGCATGGTGAAAATTTTGGTTAACCCTAAATATCTTACGCACCAGTGACGCTAAAGACTTAAATTACATTTTATATACATCCATAAGAATCCATTTAAAAAAAATATTAAACGTTTTTAACATATGGTAAAATTTTTAGAAAAATCGAATTGACAGTTTTTTTGTAAAAAATAAAAGCCTAAAAAAATCTTTACTCAAAGTTGTTAAAAATTGAATTTTCAAACATCTTTTCAAAACTAAAGATTATGGTTGCAAACTTATTTTATCTTATAAGAAATATTGTTTTGAACATTGGGAAAAATTTTAAAAAAATCGAATCGAGAGATTTTTTTACAAAAAATAAAAATCTAGAAAAAAAAACAGTACTAAAATTGTTAAAAATTTGTTTTCGACTAAAAATATATTTAACAAAACTAGATTGTCAAGCTAAACTTTTTCTTTTAAAATAAAGTGGTAATTTTAAAATTTTTAAGAATAATTCAACTGACAACTTTTTTAACCCAACATAAAAAGCTACAAACTTTTAAGCAAGAGAAATGGACAGACAGTATGGGAACTTATCAGTGTGGGTCGCATCCACGCCTCTTTTTTGACGAGTTTTTTTTTGCGTACTCGATTTTCGGGATTCTATAATTACTATCGCTATCAGTCTGTTTGTAGATTGGAGCTGTGCTCTATTTCACCAAATTACAATTACAGTCACAAATTTGTAATTGTAAACTACAATTACAAATTTGTAAACTGTTTTTCTGTTTCAGAAACTACAAAATTCAATCCAACAAATTTGTAAGAAAAGAGACACAAAATAGTTGAAATTGTAATTTCTAATTACAAAAAAAAAAACCGTTTCACCGTTTGATTTCCAGACTTGTAAAATACAATTTGTTTTCACAAATTTGTAAACATACATTTTTTCTTTGAAGCTTAATACGTGAAAAAAGATGTGTTATTCGGTAAATTTTCAAATTTTCATAAACTGAATAAAATTGTAAATATGTTTGATTTGGTGGAACACAAACTTACAAAAAAAAATTTATTTTACAAATTTGTATTTGTAAACTACAATAAAAAAACGTTTCGGTGAAACGCAAATAATGAAATTTCCACAAGTTTCCCTTTGTAATCTACAACTACAATTTTGTAACACAATTATCTCGTGAAACAGAAAAAATCAATTTGTCTACAAATTTGTTAAAAAAGCACTCTTGTAATTTACGATTTGTAATTTGGTGAAATAGACTACTGATCTTATAAAATATTTTTATTTTTAAGGAGCAACACTTTAAAATATTGTAGAGAGACAAGTGTTTGGTTCTCGAATTTTATTAAAGAGTTGCATTTAAGTATTTCTTAAGTAATTTCTCTGAATATGAAATAAAAACAAATCAAAGTAAGAAAATAAGTTCGGAAAAAACTTTTTGTGTGGGTCACAAATAACGCGTTTAAGTATCTCTTTTACTTCCGTTCTCAAGAGATTCAAAGCTTATTTAAAGTAACATATATGAAAAGTTTATTGTGTTTTTCAATTAGATATTAGTTTAACAAAAGTGTCACTTTGGCTGTTTTTGGGACATTTATATTCTTGAAAATCGTGTTTTTAAGATCTTAAAAGTTTCAACAGAAAATTAATTTTGAAATATGTATCTAGTTCGCTGGAACTAACTAATTTCTTTAAAAAAGTCTGTTTAAAAATGTTTCCTATATAAAGATTTAAAATTTTACCCGCAAAATAATTTTTCTCAAATATTTAAATGCCATTTTATTTCCCAAAAAACCCTAGATTAACCTAATTTTTGTTCGGAAATCATTAGACCTTTTTTTTTTAAATTAATTTTTATATATACAATTTTTGAATTATGTCTTTAAAATATTTTTGGTATGCAGCTATTTAGTGCTTATAAATATATATTTCACATTTTAATTTCGTTATAAAATGTTCAACCATTTTTCTGATATAAAGAAATAATATTTTTGATCATCAAAAATCATCGTCAATTTGATCATCGACAAGAGCTTGCATTGAAAGAGAAGATTATTGAAATCGGTCGATTAGTTTTTGAGAAAACTCAAAAGCAAAATAACGGTTTATGAGGGTAGGTATATTTCTGGAGCAATACCAAAATATGATTTTCTTGTAGAAAAAAAACGAATTAAGAAAAAAAAATTAAAGAAAGTTTTAAAAAAATCTGTCATTTAATTTTTGAAAAAAATCGAATTTTCCATTTTAAACCAAAACCATTGTATTAGGACTGCTGTTATTTTTAGTATTAAAAAATGAATAAAAACGCCTAAAGCTAATCGGCTGAAAACCTTGGGCTGTAGGGGCCAGGACGGAATCAGATGACCCACTGTTTTCGACTTTTCTACCATCGTAATGTCATGTTTGATTCGATTTTTTTTTACGAATGCAATACTTGCCAATATAGTTTCTATATGTCGCTAGTTAAAATAACTTCAATGTTCACTATTTATGTGCAAAAAAAAATAAGACGAAATTGAAGGATAGCTTCATGATTTTAAATGCAAATTAATATCAATTTGACGATCTTTTATTCAAGGTTTACTCTTAAAAACCTGAATATTTTCTCTATTTCTCAAAAACTCATATGAACTCTCCACCTGGATCTTCCATTGGTCAAAAGTTGATGAATTTGTGCTGCGTTATTGGAAAAGTGCTAAATTTTCGATTTATATTATGTTCTTTGTGCAGTCCTCAGTTAAAAGTAGCACTTTTGGTAATAAAGTTTTAGGAAGTAAAATTGAAATTTTGTTTAAATCATTCAAAATATAATGGGGGTCATATCTATTAACTCAGTATGATAAATTTTAAATTGAAGGGAAATTCCTTAACTCATGAGTCACTCAGTAGCTTGTGATTTAAATTGTTTTGATTTACGTATGAGTCATTAAAATTACTTTGGAATTAAATCTTCTTATGTAAAAAAAAAAAAATTTAATTGAAATAGTATTGCACTTATGTATATTGTTAACTATGTCAATACTTTTTGACCAATGCAGAGTCGCTGTACACTGTCCAGCACGTATAACGCATGATTATTTCTTCTCAACCAGATGTTACTTTGCCTCCCGACACAAACCAGACCTTAGATCGTAAGATACCAAGAGATCCTTCATCCGCCTGGGAGAGGATCCATGCTTCTGCACCATACAGCAAGACTAGGATGATTAAGGTTTTGTACAGTGTCTCTTTGGTATTTAATTTATTGATAGGGCCTTATTCCTCAACTGCTTGCTTAGGCCAAAGAAACAGAGATTAGCTAGGGTAATTCTTCTTTTGATCTATGAGCTGATGTCATTTGCAAAATTAACAGCAGTGCCCAGATAAACAAATTCGTTTACCACCTCGAATCTAAACCTGTCAATTGTCACGTTTTGACCAAGTCTACGGTGTGAATTGATATATCCAAGATGTTTTGTTGGATTTTTGAAAGATGGCATCATCTTGTATTGGCGTTAGTGTTGTGCACCACTCTTTCAAGAACAATATTGAAGCAGCTACATGACAGAGAATAGCCTTCTCGAAGTCCTCTGGGATTTTGGTTGAGTGTCAGCATTTTTCAACGCCATCCTGATAAGTCATATCAATTTGGTAGGGATCTCAACATGGCACGGTATAGTTCGTTCCTGTCTACACTGTCGTAAGATTCTTTATAATCGATGAAAATATTTTCGATGTTATGTTGTTGGTTCTTTTCGTAAAATGAAAATTTGGTCTATGGTAGATTTTCCAGGACTGAAGCCACACTGGTAATGGCCAATTAGTTCGTCAGCAAATGGCTTCAAGCGTTCACAAAAAACGCTTGACAAGTTTTTGTATGCGATGTTTTAAAGGCTAATGCCTCTGTAGTTGGCACAGAGAAGGCAGTCACCTTTTTTATGGATCAGGCAGAAGTTCCACTCGTCGAGCATGCTTTCTTCCTATCAAATTTCAATAAAGAGCTCGCATGCTCCTTACCAGGTCTGCTCCAAAGTACTTAAAAAGCTCCGCCTGCAGACCGTCATCATCGGCCTCTTTGTTCAACTTCAGCCTGGTGATGGCTAGTTTGATCTTACTCTGGTCAAGTGGGTGGAATCGTGAACCATTACTCAGCTGGTTGAAATGATCTCTCCAGATTTTGTTTAGCATTGACTGCGTCTCGACTACGGTATTCCCTTCCTTATCTTTGCAGGCTCCATATGGCGGCTAGTGAATCTCGTAAAAACTAACTATGTCAATATATTTTTAAATTTAACAATAAGATTTTTCTAAAATTCTTATTTAAAAAACTTTCAAACAAATATTTTTCAAAAATGTTCATTAATATTAAAAAACATCATTTTATCCCGAGAATTTTAGTAACTCTTTTGTGTATGTTCAATTAATTTTTACCTTTTTCTTCATTTACAGACAGGAACTCAATAAATTTATTTTAAAAAATTGAACAATTTTAATGGGGATATAAAGAGCTTGGAGTGGGCTTTTTCTTCTTACTCCAGTTTATTGACTTCACGTTATTTTAGTATGAATTCTTGTGATTTATCCCCGATTTTAGCCTGTTTAATTATACCCATGTTTATATCAATAAAAACAGCTTATAAAATAAATAAAATTAACAGACATTTCAAAACAAACATAATAAACTCGTATCTGTAATTTATTTGATTTTTATATACCTATCCAGTCTGCATAGGACGCAACAGCAACAGCAACAAAAAAAAGGAGCCCGTAATTCAATTTGCACGCATCATTCTTCATTATTTATGATTCGACAATACTTAAAAGCACAACTCTTATATGCACGGTTAAATATTTATAGGCCTTTAGGTACCAAACATACGAAGCTCTGTAATAATAATACTTTATATATAATACACCAATGACTAAAAGCAAATAACTAGGTATAGGTACTATACAACAACCCTTAAACTCCTTATGTTATATGTGTACTGCGTACCTTATAGCAATGCGCGTATAGCATACTTACCTATAAATGTACTTACATTCAAAGTCACAGCTTAGTTAAGTACCCATTTAGAGCATGCCTAGAGCTATATCTTTCTATATTTTTCCATTTGATTTAATCCAATTTTCAATGTTTTGCAGAGGCTGGATTTGTCATGGCACAGACGTGTTGAACGACTTAAGAACCTTATATCATTTTGGATGAAAAGCTTAAAATGGGAACATGGCCTTGGTATGTTAAAAATTGTCTTTTTTATTTCAAAATATTGTAAGTAAAAATAATGTTAACATTTCAAAAACACACAGTTCAACCAATGTTGTTTTTTAAAAAACCGTACAAACCAAATGCAAACGAGAGTTTATGTTGAGTAATCGACGAACACATCCCTTTGACATCTTTCTGACAGTAACATCTGATTTGACACTAAAAACTTATGTCAAAATGAGAGATTGTTATTTTACGTTTAATTTTCAACTTGAACGCGTAATTCTAACTGTTTCGTGCAATCCTTTGCAATTAAATAGAAGACGGTCCTGACTACTAATTTATTTTTGAAACAAAAAACATAAAAATAATCCGAATATTCACCTTTTTCCAGTAACAAAACTTAATCATGGTGAAATTTGAATTTAATTTAACCCGACGAAAAGCAACGATAAGAAGTCGGAATTTTCCATTCGTTTTGGTTTCGATTCCACATAAATCACATAAGTTGGGCTCGTTGGGTTGTTTTGGACTTTTTTTTGTTGTTTTATTTAGGCTACAAGGTACGTACCTCTATATCTTCTCGCATATACAACCCTTAAATAGAATTTAGGGAGCAATATAAAGGAATACGCACTTGCAGTGAACCTATATCTACCCCTAAAATAAAAGAGCAACAAAAGCCCAACCTTCAAGCCCATAAGTCGTTGAAATAAGAACAGCAAGAAAAAAAATTAAGTTTGAGAATGGTCGATGGTGGCAAAATGAAATCGACATTAATAAAACAAATGGATAAAATTGGCTTCGAAATTGTAGGCACAAATCAAGCGTAAGAAGAAAGTAAATCTTTTGTTTCTGTTTTCTTATATACGTAAATGTATTAAGGTAAATATATGTGTGTCTGTGTATGTATGAATTTTTGTGTAAAGTTGGTTAAGGCCTATAGAGCTTTTTTTGTTTAACATTATTTGTCTGCATTTCCGCCTTGAAAGGAGTCCTTTGAGAAACATATCCTTAAGTCTTGTGAACCAATAATAATTCGTTGAGTTTTCTCCCATGTAGATATAAATCACTCTTTGCAACTTATTTTGGAAATGGTCGAAAGGATTTTGTTTTGTGTGTGATTTTGTAAATGAGAATTTCACATTGATTCTATTTTTGTTTTGGTACTAAAAATAGTTTTAAGCTATAGCATAGTATTAGAGGATAGACAAAAAGGATGAGTATAAAATAAATTTCCCAATAGAACCCTAAACAAACCATATTAGACCATGAATCTATTATAATCATCTAGAGAATTAACTTAAGAGGGTTGTTCTCTTTAACCCCGATAAAAGCTTATTTTAAGGATTATGTTAAGTTCGATCTATTGATGTGGAATAAGAGAAAGTTTGCATGGTAGATACAAAATCTTTGAAAACATTGTTTGATGGAAACAGAGAAGTTCACTATCTTTTTAATTAAATATTTGCCTCTAATCTGCCCTCTCTACCGAAAATATCAGTTAGTACCGAAATCCCTATATTTATTATCTCTCAGTGGGGAAAGGCAGGAGTAGGGGAAGTAATTGGCACTATAGGAAGTACTCTTTTTCAAAACAACTTCAAGCTTAAGCGTTATCTTAAAAATGACTGATATTTTCTTTTTTTTTGTTTGAATTCTATTGTTTGTGATTCTTGCATCAAAACGAAGTCTGTTACTTTAAAGCTTTGTAATGCATAAATGAAGGTATCGCAATACTTAACCTAAACGGTCCCTTACACAATTTTTATTTTACGTTTCCGTTTTTATAAAACTTTCCAACCCTGTTTTTTTATAAGAAATTGTAAAAATATATCCCATCCCAAAAGTTTAAGCATTTTTTTGTATATCTTCACTTTACAAAGTTCCTATAAAATTTTAGTTGCATTTAATTGCATGAAAAAATTGGCTAAGAAAATTCTTATATTAGTAGCAAGGCTTTTTAGGCGGGTAATTGCACCCAGCTTACTTTAATTAGATACTCGCTTAATTGATCTTTAAAAGATTCAACAGAAGAACTAAATGCATACACAAATTTTCGGATAATTGGACGGACAAAAAAGATTATGATTTCTCCAATTTCTCCAATATTTATCGGAGAATTTTCGAAGTCGATCACATCTTTGCAAGCAATGTACTTAACCAAACATTGTTTATGGCTTACAACACCTTCCACTATAAGAAATTGTTTTCAAAAGGTAATACAGTCGAACTTCCATAACTCGAACTTCCTCAAGTCGAATTTTTCTATAACTCAAAATTTTATTGAGAACTTTGATTTTTCAACCTTATTTTCATAAATTTTACCCTCCACAATTCGAACTTCTGTAAAACGAATCTCTGTATAAATCGAAGTTTTTGGATTTTTTTTGATACCAAATAGCCTCTTTAACTCAAACTTTTTCTCCTTTTGGGGATATCCCATTTTATTTAACCTCTTTTACGAAATTTACTAAGGCTATTATAATTATTTTAGACGTTTCTTCAGTAGATACATTCGAAAGTTTTTGCTCTTATTTGGGAAACCCCTTTTTCAATTTTTTGAAAAATACTTAAGTCTACTTTGATTAATTTCTGTAGTTTTGTTTGAAAAAGAGAGAGTTTCTATGTTTTTTATTTAAACTTCGGTTTTGAACTGGTTACTAGTTTTTATGCGCAAAAGTTCCTAGTTTTGTTTTTTTTTTTAGTTGAAAAGCAGCAATTCACATTAATTTTGTCATTCATTTCTTTAAATCGAAGTTTCTATAACCCGAAGTTTTTGTCTTTCATTTTGAGAGTTCGACTTAGGGAAGTTCCACTATATTGGAAATATTTTCTACTAAACCTACATTTGCCAGTTCTTTTTTTAAAGGCAGGCTTCATTCAAGAAGATGAGCAGCCGGAAAATGATCTCGTGGTCATAGATCTTGAGGACAATGCAGATTGCAATGCAGATATTACGTTCCTTACAAATTTGTAATCAAGTCTTTATCAGAAAAGGACAGACAGCCAAAAAGGCCAGAATCGCCGACTAACATTTTTTTAGTGTCTATCTGTCGGTATGTCCTTACTTCTTCAGCCTAAACCCTTGTGTCGATAAAGTTCAAATTTTAATATTGAGGTCTTTAGTTGATCCTTTTAGGCAATACATTTTTTTTGTTCAAAAATCGAAAATTCAAATTTTCTCAATAATGTCCATACATTTTTTTAAAACAATTTTCCCTAATTTTTGATTCTTAACTTGGCTTGTTTCAATAGAAGGCCGACACAATCATACAATTTGGAATCCCAAAAACCCAGAATCCATTAGGATAAGATCCCAAAAGTCCAAAGGATAAAATACTTTTTTTGTACATACTTTAAAAAATTAGGGTAACGATTTTAAAAATTCCAAAAAAAAGAAGCATTGGATTTTTGCTTTTAAGGTTCTGGATTTTGTGGACTTTATTATTCAATATCTTCCCCTAGAATCTAACCACACTCTATTAAAATTTAATTTAAAAAAAGAGGCTTGGATGCGACCCACACTGATAACTTCCCATCCCGTCTTTCGATTTGTCTTGCTTAAAAGTTTGTCTATATGTACTCGTATCAATGTTTACCAAATATGCGTACTATTTTTTGTAGATTTTATTTTTCATGAAAAAACAGACTGTTTAACTTTAGTGTAAAAATTACTGAATATCGAAAACAATTTTTTCAGTGAAATAAAATAAGTTTAAAGCCAATATTTTTAATGTTTGAAAAGCTATTTAAGCCGAAAGTAAATTTTTACCAAGTTTTAGTATTGTTTTTTTTTAGAGTTTTATTTTTTGTAAAAAAACTGTCAATTCGATTTTTTTCAAAATTTGATCGAATGTGGAAAACAAATTTTCTTATAAAATGAAATAAGATTGAAGCCTAAATTTCAAGTTTTTGAAAAGATATTTGAATCGAAATTCAATTTTTACCCACTTTGAGTAATGTTTTGTTTTTTAGATTTTTATTTTTTATAAAAAAACTGTCAATTTGATTACTCTCGAAATTTTATCAGATGTCAAAAACTTTATTCTTCGTTGCACAAAATTGTTTTGGAGATAAAATCATATTTAAGTCGTAAAATTTTGGAGGTGACAAATTTTTTTTTTTCAGTTTTTTTGATTTATAAAAAAACCGTTTAAGGAATTTTTTCAAAAAACATACTTCTTTGATATCACGTTAAAATATTTTATATAAAATTTAATTCAAGTCTCTGGCGTCGTTGGTTCGTAAGATATTTATTGTTCACCTAAATTTTCAATTTTTTTTAAACTTGTATGGTAAAAAAAACCATAAACTTAATTTTTTTGAGAGTCCTTTCTGCATCTACTTGAAGTCAATATCTCTTCAGGTTCTTGAGCTGTGGACGACGAAAAAACACGCACGCACAGACATCTTTCTTTCATTTCAGCTCTCAGGACCTTGAAACGTCGAGAAATGTCAAAATTTTCAATTCGAAAAATGGGACTCATTACTATAACTAGTACCTTAGTTAAAAATAACAATAATCCCGATACAATTCTTTTGGTCAAAAATCGAAAATTTAAATTTTCTCAATAACGTTCAGAAAGTTTTATATAAAATTTTCCCTAATTTTTTTTCTTAACTTGGATTCTATCAATGGAAGACTGACAGAATCATATAGTTGAATCCCAAAAATCCAGAATCCACTAAGATAAGACCACGAAAGTCCAAACGACAAGATTCCAAAAATGTAAATAATAAGGTTCTAAGGAATATACAAGTTCCAAAGAAAAAAAAACAGAAATATCGGATTTTTTAGCTTTCAAGATTCTGGATTTCAATCAGTCTGAAATTGAGAAATTACAAATGAAATGCAGACAAAAATTGACGTTAAGGTGTGTTCCAATTTAATATTGGCACTTAAAATGTAACCACCCTTTATAAAATATTAATTTAAACGAAACTTGTAACGATTCTCGAAAAAAAAATAATTTTTAAAGATAAACTTATTATGCACATATTTTTTTCTATTGTAAAACTAGCGGATCCGACAGACGTTGTGCAGTCTTTACTTTGATTTGATTTTTGATATGATATGACTCCATTCTAATTGTTTTATTCGTTGAATTGCGTCTGTTGTTCTGATTTATTAATTTCTTATTTTTTCTTAACATTTTCGAAGTTTGTCGAGTCAATTCTAGTGAGTCCCATTGATTGTAGTTTATTTGGCATGACAGAGAATATTGTAAAATTTGATTCCAAAATTTGTTTTACTTTCCAAAATTGCTTCCAACTGTTTAATAGACGTCTGTGAAAAGTTTGTTCAATATTTGTTCCATGTCTTCTGGTGTTTCAGAAAGCCTAACAATTTCATCTGGAAATCTCGGGTTACTTAATATTTCTCCCCATACATAATATTTATTCCAAATGAATTGGCCCAGTTATAAGCTTGCGAATGTATGTATTCGGTTACTGATGAACAGGGAGGCGGAGAAATGGGGCCTCAGTTCATATTTCACATTAAGATTTAAGCCTCTATAAAATATGTTCTTGCGTTGGAGAATTTTATTATAAGATACTAAAAATACAATTCATAGTTAACAATCTTTAATGTTTTATTTTTTGTTTCCTGTTGTTTTTTAAATCATTTAATTAATTATAACCCTAAGCATAATTGCTCAGATGCGTTAAAAGATGATATTTGAATGCGTTTTTGTTAAAAGGTTGTGAGCTCCATACTTGAGTGGCATGGAAAAAAATGTACGTTCAGATAGCAGGCAAGCAAATCTTGGTTGGATCAGTGCAAAAGTTCTTAGCGAATTTCAAAAAATGAATCGGTTGTAAAAATAATCAGGTTGACGAGGCTGTAAAATACTGTGCAGCTGAATGAGGGTTCTTAATTTTATAAGGTTATCAAAAGTCAGACCCGTTATTTGTTTAGAATAGCATGAAATATGGTCGTAAAATCTTTTATTGAAGATGTATCTGGCAAAGTTGTTGTATGTAACATTACGTTTTCGCCTTATATTTGGCTGAACGCTACAGCACACTTCACATCCATACAGGTAATAGAATAGATCTTACAAACAAAATCTTACTACTGACAGGAACAAACCTTTGGGACCCAAAGCACTATATAACTCTTGCCAATTATAGCAGCTGCATGGTGATTCCCAATTTAAGTCTTGTTAAAAATAATACCTAGATTTCTAGCAGACGTTACAAATTTAACAACTGAGCCGGCCAGTAGAACAGGTGCAAAGCTTGACGTGACTGGATTATGGGTGAGGTTATGCTTGGGAGTCCACTGTTTTCTATGTAACTCCCCGATCCTCATTAACATAGTTAATAGCATTTCTTATGCTACCTACAGGAGTGTCCAATTGGACGTCATCAGCAAACATATGAACTTTACAAGATTTAACTAGTCGAGGAAGATAATAAACGTAAAGCGAAAATAATACAGGACCAAGAATAGAACCCTTAGGGACCCCTAGGGAGACTGTCAGAAATGAAAATGTCTGATTTCCTACAGCAACGCATTGTTGCCGATTAGACAAGTATGAGTGCAGAAGTTTCACCGCAAAACAGGAATATTTAATATCATAAACGGTGATTTTTTAAGAGCTTGAGAACTTTAAAAAAAACGCATAAAATTTGCAAAATCTCATCGATTCTTTATTTGAAACGTTAGATTGGTCCATGACATTTACTTTTTGAAGATAATTTCATTTAAATGTTGACCGCGGCTGCGTCTTAGGTGGTCCATTCGGAAAGTCCAATTTTGGGTAACTTTTTCGAGCATTTCGGCCGGAATAGCCCGAATTTCTTCGGAAATGTTGTCTTCCAAAGCTGGAATTGTTGCTGGCTTATTTGTGTAGACTTTGGACTTGACGTAGCCTCACAAAAAATAGTCTAAAGGCGTCAAATCGCATGATCTTGGTGGCCAACTTACCGATCCATTCCTTGAGATGAATTGTTCTCCGAAGTTTTCCCTCAAAATGGCCATAGAATCGCGAGCTGTGTGGCATGTAGCGCCATCTTGTTGAAACCACATGTCAATCAAGTTCGGTTCTTCCATTTTTGGCAACAAAAAGTTTGTTAGCATTGAACGATAGCGATCGCCATTCACCGTAACGTTGCGTCCAACAGCATCTTTGAAAAAATACGGTCCAATGATTCCACCAGCGTACAAACCACACCAAACAGTGCATTTTTCGGGATGCATGGGCAGTTCTTGAACGGCTTCTGGTTGCTTTCACTCCAAATGCGGCAATTTTGCTTATTTACGTAGCCATTCAACCAGAAATGAGCCTCATCGCTGAACAAAATTTGTCGATAAAAAAGCGGATTTTCTGCCAACTTTTCTAGGGCCCATTCACTGAAAATTCGACGTTGTGGCAGATCGTTCGGCTTCAGTTCTTGCACGAGCTGTATTTTATACGGTTTTACACCAAGATCTTTGCGTAAAATCTTCTATGTGGTCGAATAACACAAACCCAATTGCTGCGAACGGCGACGAATCGACATTTCACGGTCTTCAGCAACACTCTCAGAAACAGACGCAATATTCTCTTCTGTACGCACTGTACGCATTCGTGTGGTTGGTTCAATGTCCAATAAAGTAAACTGAGTGCGAAACTTGGTCACAATCGCATTAATTGTTTGCTCACTTGGTCGATTATGTAGACCATAAATCGGACGTAAAGCGCGAAACACATTTCGAACCGAACACTGATATTGGTAATAAAATTCAATGATTTGCAAGCGTTGCTCGTTAGTAAGTCTATTCATGATGAAATGTCAAAGCATACTGAGCATCTTTCTCTTTGACACCATGTCTGAAATCCCGCGTGATCTGTCAAATACTAATGCATGAAAATCCTAACCTCAAAAAAATCACCCTTTACTAAAGTTTTTATCACAGCACGGTGTAGAACGCTTTAAAAAAAATCTATCAACGTTATAATTGTAGCACGATTCATGTTCATCGCTCTGCTTATATAATCAACAACAAATAAAAGCGTTGTTTTACAGCTTCTTTTTGCATGAAACCCGGATTGGTTTGTATCTAGCAGGCTATTGTATGTTAGGTTTCCTTGCATCTGTTTTAAAAGTAGTAATTCGAAGACTTTAGACAGGAATGGCAGGATAGCAATAGGCTTATATTCTGGGTAAGCATAGTTTTAAGTCTATATGGCATTATTCTATATTCTCAAATACTTAGAACTGTTTAATATAGAATTAAATAAATGAGAAATGTATTTTACAATATGAGAAAGTGCAATTTCCAAGAACTTCGGATTGATTGAATGGACAGTCTTGCCTCGACGATATCTTCATCTGTCAAACAAGTAAAGTTAAAACTTTGTTCAGGATCGTCAATTTCATTGCTCGAACCATTATATGCAGAGCCACGAGAGTCAATTGAATCTTGAGAAAAACAGATATTGATTATAAACTAATTTATTGTTAACAACGTTCAAGTCAAATTTCTTAAAACAACCAATTGACAAAAATTAAAATTTTACCAAATATATAACTTAATTAATTTAACGTCTCGAATAAAAGTCTGGACATAAAATAGCTTTAACGTCACTTTTTAAATGAAACATTTTTTTTTAAATAAAGCTACAAAACCTTAGTTGCAATTTTTTAAGGGTGGTATCGTAGCCTCTCTTTCGCTTTATTTTCTTAAAACTGATTTCGGTTTTCTTGATGATTTTTATTTTCCACTATTTTAAAACTTGATAACGCCGTGTTTGTACAAATACGTGGAGCCAACAAATTAGAGAGAAATTCGGAAAACAGTTTGGTGAACTACAATGAGGCTTAATCTGAATTTCATTACAGCTGAAACTTTCGGAGAAATATTAGATGGCAAGTTGGTGGCTCTAATTCGTTTAAACTAACCTTTATAATGCAACTAAATTTCACACTCCTTTAGCTCAAAATGGTTTCAATAATTCTTGGAAGAACTCAGCTATAGCCATCAATATTTTACTGCTGAAATTCATAATGATTTGAAAAGGCCTATACGAGTATAAAGTTTTTTGTTTTATGTTTGTAATTTCTATGTTCAATCGAATGTTGTTACACGTTACACAAAATTCCAAATTAAATTTCTGCCTCGATATTTCAAAAGCCATTGCATATACAAACATATGTGTATCAAAGTATGTAAGACCCTGCTGTTTTTATTTGTGTTTAATTTTTTGTTTGTCTGGATGCACATTGAGATGGAGTGGAGCGCCTTTATAGCATATAGCAAAATCAAAATACTATACAAATCGATTTTCAATTCCACATTAATGCTCCAGAGAGATGATTTGTGTATAGCGTATAGGTGTAGCTATATCTTTACATACATTCGTAGATTTGTATACATATTTGTGTGTGTCCTCGAGAAATAAATTCGAATTATTTTTGATAAACCTCTGAGCTCTCTGGGGGATAGCTAGTGCATTCTAAAGTTGAATCGAATGAGCTTCTATTCAGCCTTCTTCTCTATACATTCGAGAGTATATTCTACATATATGAATATGAAAGGATGTAGGATGTTTTTTTTTTGTCTTTGTTCATGTGTATATTTGTGTGTATGATGTCGAGTGTCCTTTTGTATAGATCAACGATGTTCAAGAAGCAAATTTTATAATAAACTTATTTGTCTTGCTTTATCCACTTAAGCTGCTATTGCAGCAGTCTGTCTGCTTCATTGAGGATTCTAAGGATTCTAAGAGTGCAGAATATTATTTTGTGTGTTTGTATTTATATATGTATATGATATATGCCAGTGTTTGTGTTCAGTTCATACATATGATGATGATGATGAAGAATAAGGATACACTTTAATGTACTAGCTGGATTTTATTGTGAATTCAGTGGAGCATTGGTCAATTTATCTTAACGATGGTAACCATGAATATTGTAGATGTAGATCTAGATTTAGATGTTTTGTTGTATGGTTGGACTATAAGTTTCATATCGGTATAGGTTGTTTGTAAGGATTGCTGATTTTGTATTATACTCATAGTCAAGGGGGGTTGGATTTTTAGAACTAACAAATCTACTCTTGTCCATATTCAATCATGCATGAGTAAGTGTTGGTTCGTTTTGTTTCTTTTTTTTTTCTTCTGTTCTTAAATTTACATACAAAATATGTTAATAAAAACTAATGGTTCTCTATAGGAACCTATTCAATCAAAAATTATGCCCTTAAGACTTATTTTGTTAGTTAGGCTTTGTTTGTTTGGCTTAATAATATTTTCATTCAATTTATTTTGCCAATTAATTTCTTTTCAATTTGTAAAATAGTAAAAATAAGTTAAGTCCTTTTTGGTAAAACAACTGGAAGGTAAGGAAATTTGGATCATTTCCTGATTTATTTATTCAAAAACATAATATACATAACTCAATTAAATAAATTGTGTGTGTATTTGACAGTGAAGGTATGATTGTTTCTGAAGTTTAAAGTTGGTGGAGTTATTGATCATTTTTTTTGGAGGTATCTAAATTCTAGGATTAGTTTTTTTTGTCAAAAAAATTTCAGTAGAAAAATTTTTGAAAAATCTTCATACGTTTTTAGATTTTCCTTGCCTCACATATTTCTTAGTGCTTAAACAACGAAGTTTTTGAAATCATCATCATCGGCTCGGACCCTATGATCTATGACAAGTCTTTCTAAAAAGTAATAGATTAGAATAATTAATTTCTGTTAAAATATAAAGTTTACAATTAATGTTTATAAACATAATATATAAAATTTGGCTTTGCTTCAAACTGTCTGGCAGATGCCAAATTATTTTTAACATGTTTAAATTTATAAAAAAATGTCTTTAAAAAGCTTTAATAAAAATAACATAATTTTCCATTTTAAATTAAAAAAAATAGTAAAAAATATATATGCTATTATATGAGATTTACATAAGTTAATTTATATTACTTACTTACTTAAGGTGGCGCTACAGTACTGTGTGAACTAGGGCCTTACCCAACAAACTTCTATATGTAGCTCGGTCCCTAGCTAGATGTCTCCAGTTTCGCGCTCCAAGTTGGGTGAGGTCACCTTCCACTTGTGCGCCACCTGATCCGCGGTCGTCCTCTATTGCGCTGTCCTGTGGGTGTGGATTTGAAGACTTTCCGGGCCGGAGCATTGGTTTCCATGCGCTCTACGTTACCCAGCCATCTTAGTCGTTGCACTTTTACCCTTCTGGCTAAGTCTACGTCGCTGTACAGCCCGTAAAGCTCGTCGTTCCATCTTCTCCTTCACTCCCCTTCGATGCATACGGGACCGTAGATCACACGAAGAACTTTTATCTCGAAGCGACTCAAGGTGGTTTCATCCGCTTTTGTCATAGTGCATGCTTTTGCACCGTACAACAGGATGGGGATGATAAGGGTCTTATATAGCAACACTTTGGTCCCTCGAGAGAGGACTTTACCACTCAATTGCTTTCTTAGTCCGAAGAAATAGCGGTAAGCTAGAGTTATTCTGCGTTTGATCTCATCACTGGTGTTGTTTTCTGCGTTTACAGCGGAGCCTATTTAGACGACTACCTCAAATTACGTCTGTCGATGGTGACGTTTAGACCAAGACCTCGGTGTTGTATGTCCTTTCTTGACGACAGCATGTACTTTGTTTTGGCCTCATTAACCGTTAAACCCATTTTTGCCGCCTCTGCCTCAATACTCACAAAAGCCCCATTGACATCACGCTGAGTTCTTCCGATTATGTCAATGTTATCAGCATATGCCAGTAATTGGACAGACTTTTGAAAGATAGTGCCTCTAGTGTTAACGTTTGAACTCTGCACTATTCCTTCAAGCACGATGTTACAAAAATCACATGACAAAGCATCAACTTGTCTAAAACCTTTGTTTGACATTAAAAGGTTCTATTAAGTTGTTTCCAACCTTTATGGAGCAGCGTGAATTCTCCATGGTCATCCTGCACAAACGGACGAGTTTGGCAGGGATGCCAAAACTACGACATGGCTCTATATAGCTCATTTCTGAAGATGCTGTCATATGCGTCCTTGAAATCGATGAAAAGATGATGGGTGTCGATTAAGTGTTCTTGGGTTTTTTAGAGAATCCAGCCCGGTATTCAAGCCATTTGCTCCAGCGGCTTTATTAGACTTCAGCTTAGATATGGCAATCTTTACTTCGTCTAAGTCGGGAGGACGGGATTGTTCGCTTTCGTCGTCTATGTTGAATGGATCATCCTGCCTGACAGCGGAATTCAGTTCGTTGTCGCCGTTATACAGTCTGCACAAGTGGTCCTTCAGCATTGACTGCGGTTCCACTATGATGTTTCAACTTTCGTCTTTGCAGCCTTCGGTTCTAGGTTTATGTACCTGTGAATTTCGTTTCACCTGTTCATAAAACTTTCGAACTTCATTCCTGCTTTTAAACCTCTCAACATCTTCGACCGCACGATTATCATGCCCTCTCTTTTTCCTTCTGAGAAGTCGGCGTTCCTCCCGCCTCTTCTGCTCATAGAACTGATGAGCAGCTCTCGTCCCTTTATGCAGCGCCACTTTGCGTGTTTGTTGTTTGGCTGCATTTTCCTGCCGACATTCCTCATCGAACCAGGGGTTCTTTGTTGGTGGCTGTTTAAAACCCAGCACATCAGAGGCGGTTCTCTGATTGCATCTTGGCATTGTTGCCAATGGTTTTCAATACATTGTGATGGCGGCAGAGAACTTCGAGAGAGGTTACTTGTAACTCGGTCGAAAAAGGATTTGGCGATCTCTGGCGATTGTAGCCGTTCGACGTTGTACCTTCTCCCAGCACCTCTCTGTTTTGCTTGGGTCTGGAAACCCAAAGCGTGTCTGGCGTCGATCGCAATATGGTCAATCTGGTTGACGGTAGATTGATCTGGAGAAGCCCAAGTTCCTTTGTGGATGTTAAGGTGTGGAAAACGCGTACTGGCTACCATGACGTTTCGCCCCGCAGCAAAATCTACGAGCCTGAATCCGTTGTCGGAAGTGTTGTCGTGCAGGCTGTTCTTCCCGATTATTCCACCAAAGATGTCTTCCCTTCCTAGCTTAACATTAAAAGCGCCCAGGACTATTTTAAAATTGTAGCTAGGACACTGCTCATATGTTTTGTCTAAGAGCTCGAAGAACATATCTTTGGTGTTGTCGTCTTTCTCTTCTGTGGGGGCGTGTGCGCATATCAGGCTAATGTTGCCGAATTAAGCCTTTATGCGTATGTAAATGGGGCGCTCATTGATGCACCTATAGCTCAAGACTTCTTGCCTATGTCTGACTCCAATGACAAAGCCTCATCCAAATAATCCCTGTCGGTTTTCGTGGTAGAAGTCACCATAGTAAATGTCGCAGTTTTTCATCCTCTTTTTTCCCGGCCCATCCCATCGTATTTCCTGGATGGCGGTGATGTCTGCTTTATAGCGGTCTAGGGCCTCCGCTAATTCTTCGGCCGCAAGTGTTCTGTAAAGGGACCTAACATTCCACGTGCATATACGAATATCGTTGTTCCTAATTCGTTTGCGTTGTTTGTCAACAGTAAATCCGTCTGTATCCGAGGCTTGTTTGTGCTTCGCAACTATGAAAGCTTTTACGTGGTCAGGAAGTCACCCCAACGGCGCAAATACCAACCTGGAGGGCCAGATCCTAAGTTTATAACTCCAAGGATGGGGAGCCTGATAAAACCGCTCCTTATAGGCCTAGACTCCGAATAAGTCGAAGAAGCCTTACAAGGTGTTCGCTAAGTAGTTCAACCTTACTGGAACTGTAGACTCCACCGTTGATTCCATCTCGGGAATCCCTCCGCTGCCGTCTGGATAAGGAGAGGTTCCTTAGTGGAAACACTTCTCCCCCCCCCCCCCCTGTGTCTTTTGCTCCAATATCCAATTAAGGTACTAGGCACCCGATGTTCACCACGGGGAGGTGAGAGTAGGAGTTGATAGACAGAGGTTGGTTTTGTGATGCTTGTGTCCTCTTGAATGCACATGTTTACCCTTTCAACATCTACATTACAATGTTTATTAAAATTTTCATAAATTACTCAAACAAAAATGGACATTTATTGAATATATGCAATGCATTTAAGGAAAGAAAAAAGTTTTTTTTTTAAATTTGTCAATCGTCAACGAAACCTTTTTTATACTTTTTGGTTTCAATGCAAGATTCGGCGAATTTTTTCCATTTAGGACACATAGCGACTCTGCTTCATTTAATATTGTTTTTTGAAAGTAAAAAAAAATTAAACAGCTTCGAATACTTTGAACTTATCGCTTTGTGCAACTTTTCTGTTTTTAAATAGGGATTTCCAAGTTGAATTTATAGCAGCCATTGATTGTTTTAATTTTAAATGGAAGTGCTTATTTGGGTTTTGGTTGGGTGTGACTATCATGCCAAGGTAGTTATATTTATTAACAACTTCCAAGTTTTCTCCATTTCAGACCCATTTCTTATTCCTACAATGCCGACCTCTACTTGGTTTGAAAATCATAATTTTAGACTTTGCCGTATTTATCACCAAATTCCACCTTTCACAATATCTACTTAGTTTGTTTATCATCAGCTTTAGACTTCCGGCATGTAAGCTAATAATAATAAGTCGTCGGCATATAACAAACATTTTATTGTTAGTCCTGCAACCCGAATCCCGTTTGGCAACGGATCCATTATATCATTTATGTTTAATGCAAATAGCAAAGGAGACAATAACCATCCTTGTCAGACCCTACTTAAAGTTTGGAACCATCCTGACATTTTCTTTCCATCCGAAACTGCTGACATATGTATTTTCATACATATTCTTCAAAACATTTAGAACTTCGACGAAATTCCTAGCACACTTAATTTATAAAAAAGTTTTAACATCAATGAATTTAGCATACAATTTTTTTCTGTATCATACCCTGGAGCCTTTTTGTCCTTCGTTTTGTTTAAGACAATGCGTATCTCTTTTGAGCTTATATCTTCGTCTAACGCGCTTACATCTAACATCTTACATAAAGAGATAGTTTATTGACATTTAAAATTTTACCAATCTTAAAAGTTCCTTAATAATTTTCCAGAAATGGGTTGAACTTTTTTTCGAAAAGTATTCTTGTTTTTTACTTTTACAAAGTTTTTTGTAGTAACTGTTGGCTCGAACATAAGATTTACGAAATAAATCTCCGTTTCGAGTTTTTGCATGCTTTATCAATTCGAAAGACTTAACTCTAGCTTTCTCGCAATCTTAATCAAACCATTTTTATTTTCCTCTGACAACATACATTTTATCAGTTGATGTAACTGAATATTTAATAGTATTGGTGAAAAGATCAATTTGCTCATTAAGACTAACTGAGCTAAAATTGGTTTGTTGAATAGTTTCATCCAGTCTCGCATAATAGTTGAGAATTCGGAAGTATGATATCGTTTTCTGGTCTTACTTTGGTGAAGTAATGGTTACTGTTATGGTCTGAAAAACTTGATGTACCTACATTAAAATCAAATATCTTTTGAAACCAATTGCCACGTATTACGCAATAGTCAAAAACCGAGGAACCTGACCCTCCTAAAAAATGTCAATTCCCCTGCTATGTCACCGTTTATTGAACCATTTAATATTAAAATATCAAAACTTTGAAAAAGATCTAATAATTTTTTTCCGTTTCCGTTCACTACTTTGTCTTTGGAACTATCCCGCTTTTTCCATTTATCCCGGTCGTGAGCCGACGCCATTAAGCTGCACATCCCAAGGCTTCAAGTGTCTTATGGTCTGCCATGCTGTCGCCTACCATACAATGTACTGAAAAAGACTTTCCGAACTGGTTCCTCTTCGCCCATACTAGCTAGGAGTCCAACCCACCGGAGTTTAACGAGCTTAATTTTTGGCCTAATAAAAGATTCGAGGTAGACTGCATAGTTCTTGAATGTAGCGATTCCGGAATCGTCCTACCTCATAGAAAAGTCCAACAATTCTCTCCAAACCCTTTCTCTCAAATGCGCCTAAGAGGTTGAATGCCTCCATATGTAAGTTCTGGCAGAGCCATAGCCCCATATACTAACAGCTTACAAGTTATATTAAGTTTTGTGGAGTTAAAAAACTTTGACAGACTGAAGAAGGCCGTGTTCACTTGGAGCAACCGCTCACGTATTTTTTCTTCAATTTCATTATCGGCTGTTAGTATTGACCCAAAGGTATTTGAAAGATTCTTTCACTAACGTGCAGCCCCAGATTTTGTGCCGCCTGCTTGATCTGGGTGAAAGACTTGTGTTAAGCTTGTTCGGTTCTCTCGATCATGTTGATGTGGTCTGCGTAAGCAAGATTCTGGCTGGACTTAATGACTATGGTTCCTCTAGTTGAGATGCCAAAGTCACGAATTGCTTTCTCTAATGCCAGGTTATAGAGGTGGTAGGGCAAACCATTAACTTGTCGAAGTCCGTTATAAATGTTGATTGGTGATTGATGGTTTTGTATAGTTCGACCCTGGATATGTTATCGTAGACAACCTTAAAGACTGTAAGAATCGCCTGCTTAAGGGTACAAATCTAATCGGTGTTTGATTTTCCTGGGATGAAGGCACACTGATATAGCCCGATATTAGTTTCAGCGTATCGGGCTATTCGATCTTGTAGAATAGAGTAGAAGATCTTTTAGGCGGTACTCAACAACTAATACCTCAATAGTTGCTGCACTGTGTGATGTCTCGCTTCTTGTCAATGGGACATATAATACCTCTTCGAAAGTCTTCTTGCATTTCTTCATATTCATAATAACATGAACTGCTAAAAGGAAAGCTGGCTTAGCATCTTAAAAAAGCTGGGCTTCCTTTATCAATGGTTCCGAAGTAGAATAACAATTTGACGCTTAAATTTATTCAAAGTAAATTGAGTTCTTTAAGAGATCCACTTGCCCATAGTTAAACTAACCCTTAATCTTTTCAAGTATACATACTACTGGCTAAAATCTGACATCCTTATTAAAAGTTAATCAAGCCAACAGGCCCAAGGTCCTTATAATCATCAACTCAATTGAAGTAGTTCGTCCCCTCTTCTATTTAAAATAAGTGTTAAAGAAAATTTATTCCAATTTAGGCCTTATACCGTATTCCGCTCGTTTTAATAATGCTTTAAGATTTTCAAAACTTTTTCCTCTACTTTTCAAGTGGTATGTCCTATTTATATTCAAAAAAGTAAAAAAAAATTAGTTTCAAAGTCTCTCCACACATTGCCATTTAATCTACGACCATCTCAATGAACATGAACATAGCCGCCTAGCGACAAAATGTCTCCCCTCGAATATAATTTTGTTTCCTTCCAAAATGATAGCGCGTACCTACCTACCGCTCCACCTATAATCCACTTTATATACACCAAATTTTACAGAAAGCATGAACAAATTTATTCCACCTGCCCGCAAACAGCACAAACTTTATAAACTATCCTCCGGAATAAAAGAAAACATAAAAACTTATCTTCAACTTAAAACAAGTCCTTCCTCTCTACCTTGCTCTATGTGTGTGCGAACAGGGAACTTCTACTTCTTCATTCCCATCTTCATCTCCTTCCAAAAATCCTTATCGTCGTTTTCGTCCTGTGGAGAAACTAAATTTTTGTCACGTATAAACTGTTCGTGATGTTGGGTGTTAAAAACCACCCCCACTGCCGCCCGTGCAACACCAGCTCATTTCGCTCCTTTAACATTTGCGAATATCAAAATTCTCATGCCACGTTTTATCCTGTGGGATCCTTCTTGAACTGCAACATTTCAATTCAATCATTCCTCAAGAAATACGAGAATCAAAAGGCGTGCTCTGCCATAACCCCTTATCGTGTTTATGGCATACGCGCCAATGGCTCCGCACTGCCAAAGTGTGCTGGGACAAGATAAACTATTCGAGCGCAGGAGCTGGAGCACCTCATCGTCCTCCGTTTTTCAGTCTCCATCGAAGACGACCACCCTATACTCGTACCTTCTTTTGCTCTGTCACATCTCACATCACATGCAGGTCGGTAGTTAGGTCATGAGTAAATTTTAATTTATTAAACTCAGCCACGACGACGGCTCGCGAGGGTTACCCCTGCTCTGTTACCATTCATAGGTACTCCGGGGGGAATATGAACTTCCATGATAATTCAACATTACCTCCAGTTTGTGGTACTATCCGAGACAAGTGTGTAGATATATGGGGCATATCCATTTATCTTTGCAACGGCTGTGCTTTGTTGAAACAACATTCTCCGTCCTCGTGGCGTTAAAGACATGTGACGGCGACAACGACAACGATGACGACGAACACCACTACGACTACGATATCGTGACTAGCTGTAGTTGCAGATTACCCGCATGTTCTTTAACATCCTGCATCGAGTTCTAAAGCCAAACAAAAAACAGGAACTTTCCAAAAATATACGAGAAAAATATTTAAAAAAAATAAAAAAGACTACAACAAAAATACAGTCAGTTTTACAACGAGACTTTAAAATTTTGCGTTCGCCCTTTGACGTGAGTTTCCCGAGTCCTGACTCTTCTCATCCCGGTGAATTTAGAGTTGAATCGGTGTGTGCCGTTGAACGTTGTTAAATGTGCGCTTCCGAGTAATAGGAAAATTGCGTGTTAGCAACGATTCCTGACAACTTCAGACCTTTGCACACGATCCTTGCTTGTTTTCAAATCCGCTTCACTTTTACACCGACATACACTGAAAAAAAAATATGTTTAAAATTAAAAAGTGTAGAGCATTTTGAATTAGAACATAAGTAAAAAGTATTAAAAAAAGAAAAGATAATATGATATGGACGTAAAGTGAACCTTCGAGAACCAATTTCTTGATGGAAAATTTTAAAATAGGGTGAAATAGGGTAAAACTGAAAATTTGATTAAAAAACTGTATTTTGTATTTGGAATCTATATTTTTTTAAATAAAGCTACTTAGGGTCCGGCCACGCAATGAGCGACGAGCTGCTGACCGAGCGACGAGCTGCTGAGCGACTCAAAAAAATTAGAACACATGAAATCGCATAAGCCGTAAGCGACTGAGGGACTTTTCAAGCGACGTAGTTTAGCAATAAAATCTGTTTTAATTTTTCAGTCGATCGCTGAGCGACGTACAAAAAAGATGAATACAATAAACACTGAAAGTTTAATGTCCAAAGCCGCCCAGTGCTATGGCAAGACACTCACAAAGATCACAAAAATAAAAAAGTCACCGATAAGAGTGGGAAATAGTTGGATAATTTTGTAATTGTTCTGAAAACTTTAATTTAAACAATGTTTGATTCTGCTAATGCTTGTGGAGGTGGAACGTCAAATTTATCGGCTTCAATTAATTTGAACAAAGTAGACCCAGAAAAAGTACCACCATCACTTTGTTTTCCTCTCCCACCGACCTCGATTGTTAGAAACTTTTTGTCAGCATCAGCTACAGCTTTCAGTACAATAGAAAAATAACGCAGGTATAGTTAAAATAATGAGAGCCAGAATTTGCTGGACATTGAATTTGGCAAAGTCTACCAACAATACTGCCAAAACATTAGGATATTTCCAGCGCCGTTATCGTTAATCGTTAAAAACATTTTGAAGGTGGTCAGTTGTTGGTATAGGCATATATATATACAAGTTGTTCCCATATGATAACGCTAGTTTCCAAGATAATGTTATTTACTGTGCTTCTGCCCATTCGAAAAGCAAAAACTAAACATCGAAACAAATGACCTGTTGCGAGAAATCTGAAATCATTGAGGATGCAAAAATTGTAAATAGCATACCTACGTATAATTATATTTCAAATTTCAGTCGAAAAATCTAACGACACTTTTCGAAGGGTTCTTCGAAAAGCTCCACGTTCAGTTCGGGATCCAAAGCTGCACCAACAAAACCGAGATGGCCATTTTATGAAATTATGGCCTTTACGAAGGAAATCTTCGAGAACCAGAAAATTATTCAATGGCTCAAAATCATTTTTCTCTGAAACAATATTAGATTTACTGGAAGAAGAGGATGTAACCCTTTCAAGTTTCAATACGCTTACAAACAGCACTTCTTCTACGAGCACCAGCTGCCCCCAAAACGTGCTAAAAAATAAAAATAAGAGAACCTCAACATACAATTTGGAGTCAGAATTTCTCGAGTTAGAAAAAGAAAGACTCCAAATTTTAAAGCAAGAAGTAGCAAAAAAAGAAGAGGATAATGATGGCCTTTAAATTTTCAAAAGTCTTTTGCCATTTATGGCACAATTTAATTATATCGAAAAACTTCAGATAAGAACTGACATTCGAAATATTATATTGGAAAAACTTAAGAATACAAATTAAGATTAAAAGAATACAAAAAAAAATAGCCTTAAATATAAAACCAGCCGTTGTTCTGGACTAATTGCTTTCTTTTGTCTTGTTAATTTTGGTAGAATTTGGTCCAACAGTAAATCAAAAGATGGTACTGACATACGACAATATTGCCAAAATCGATTTTAAAATCTGCGAAGATTTAGATATAAATGATAAATTACACCAAATCTACGGATTCTCGACGTTATTACAGATCTATAAATATGAACGCGACTTCCAACTAGTAAGCTTTGACGAACAGCACTTTACGGCATTTTTCCAAATATTCGGCTCAGCAACGTGTCGTTTAGTATTTTAGTTAATGGCCACCTATCGCATGCATAGATTGGTCGCTCAGCGACTCGTCGCTCGGTCGCTCAGCCGCTCATTGCGTAGCCGGACCCTTACACCTATTTCTATTCGATGTAATAACGGCAACGATAAAAGATCATAAGACTTTGTTCTTTTTGAACTGCGAAAATTGAAGTCAAAAATTGTGCAGCGCCGTTTTGTATGACTCTTGTTTCGCTGCGTGCGCTTGCCAGCATTCTTCGTCAAACCAGGGGTTTCGCTGTGGTGTCCGTGTGAAACCTAGCACTTCAGAGGCGGCATCTCTGATGGCTGCAAGGCAATGTTGCCACTAGTTTTCAATGCTTAATGCAGGCAGCATAGTAGGTTATTAGAGACTCGATCGGAAAAGTTCATGGCAGTCTCTTGCGATTGTAGCCGTCTAACGTCGAATCTTCTCACAGTACTTCCATGTTTTGACTTGGATCGGGATATCCGTACCTTGGCTACAACGAGGTAGTGGTCCGAGTCAATGTTGGTCTCTCGGAATGTTCGGTTCGGATATCCTGGATACTGGAGAATTGTCGTGCGTCGATCACAATGTGGTCAATCTGGTTGACGGTTAATTAACCAGGAGATTTCCATGTCCCCTTTTGGATATTGAGATGTGTGAACTGAGTAGTAGCCACCAGAACGCCTCGCCCCGCAGTGAAATCGATCAGCCTGAATCCGTTGTCGGAGGTGGTATCGTGCAGGCTGTATCTCTTGATTATGCCACCAAAGATGTCTTCTCTTCCTAGCTTGACATTAAAATATCCTAAGACAATTTTAATGTCATAGTTAGGGCACTGCTCATATGTCTTTGGTGTCTTCATCTTTCTGCTCTGTTGGGGCATGCGCGCATATTAGACTTATGTTGGCGAATTTAGCCTTGATGCGGATTGTCGTGATGCGCTCGCTCACACTGTTGAAACTCAAGACTTTTTGCTTGAGTCTACTTCCAACAACAATTCCACACCCAAATAGACGCTGCCTTTGTTCTCGGTAGCAGTCGCCGTAGTATATCAGTCTTTTAGTTTGCGTTTGCCCAGTCCATCCCATCGCGTTTCTTGGATGGCTGTAATATCTGCCTTGCAGCAGTTTAGGGCTTCCGCTAATTGTTCGGCTGCACGTGGTCTGTTAAGGAACCTAACATTCCACGTACAGGTCCGAAGTTCGTTGTCCTTATTTCGTTTGCGTTTCCGTATCCGAGACTTGTTGGTGCTTCGCAACTAAAGGTATTGTTCACCACGGGGAGGTGAAAGTAGGAGTTGATAGACAGAGGTGGGTTTTGAGAAAAACCTGTGGACGCTTGTGTCCTCTTAAATGCACATGTCTACCATTTGAACATCGGCTTTCAAATTATTGTCCCAAATTTCAGATTCTTTCGGATTTTCTTTAAGTTTGACACGTGCTTTAGTTTTGTTCTAAAATGTCCGTTTTACGGAGTGATGTTTTCGGTTCTGGTAAAGACTTACCTTAAATTGTACTTACAACATATGAAGACGTTACTCCCTGTTTTTTTTTGTCTATAAGCCGCAATAAATGTAATGAAATCAGTGACAAACTAATTAAGTTATGGAAGTTCGCGTCAATAATATCTGTGATAGACCAGCGTTTGATTTCGAATAAAATAATACAATTTTATCATGATAAATACCGTTATTTAATGAAACCTTATAAATCCTGAAAAGACATAGAATCGTACAAGAATTGTGTTCAAATTTTTAAAGAAAACTCTTGGTGTCTCTTTGATATCGCAAAATGCAAATGTAAGGATTTTACGAGTAATTCATAATACGAGTAATGTGAAAAACAATAATTCAAAGTGCTCATGAACAAGTGAGGGCATGTTTATCTTCCCTGTCGAAGTCTTTTAAGATCTGCAGTTTGGAATTTATTTTGACGAACTAAAAGATAAAACTCTCATGATGACAGTTAAAAGAAGGAAGATTGTTGTTGAAAAACATTTGAGTTGAGAGAAAGAGCCTGGATGGATCTAAATACTTAGGACGTCCCTTCTTTCCAAGTGAAAAATATGAAAAAAGGTTTCATTGATGAAAAAAAGATTGGTAAAGCTGAAGTTCTGGTTATTGGAAGCGATGATACAATTGTTAACACCGGTGTCAATGGAGGTGTAATTCGTCGTTTGGAAGTAGAGCTAGGAAAACTGTTGCAATGGTTCGTGTGCCAATTGCATGCAAATTATTTACATTGAGACACTTATTGAATTACGACCGGTCCACGTATTTTTACAGGTACTTTGGAAACAAGCTGAAAGACTGTGATAACTTGCCAGTAGTGTAATTCCAATCAATCGAATCCCCTTCTAGATATATCAAACCATCTATATATCAGTACTGACCAACGACACGTTTTTACAATTCATCAAGCTATAAGTTCAGGGATTTGTAAAGAAAAGAAATCCTGGTAAAGTTGTTAACTCACGATGGCTTACAACTGGAAATCGAAATTTAAGGTTATATCTTTCGATTTTGACTCTACCAGAAAAACTAAGCCCCAGTGTTATAATGGTGCTCGACACCTTCAAAAGACCATTATGTTAACGGGCTACTTGCGTGGAAAATTTAAAATTAATAGTTGATCCTGTTATTCAGAGAAATGGCTACTTTGGTTACCAGAAAAATATTTTAATTGCAATGATTGCAGACGAAAGAGATGGAATACTAGTTTTAGCTTTGAGAGGAGTTAAAAAAGCACGAGAGCAGCAGAATGGAGTTTCCCTAAATTCTGTGCCGTCTTTCGGTTTATCAAAGTTCAATATCAACTCTAAGAATTACATTGCCCTTATCGAATGGAAATCAGGTATTTTGTGTGACCCGCTATGTTTTAAAAATATTACTTTGGAATTCATTAGTGATTGTATTCAAGATCCTAAATTGATTGAAACTCGTCCTTTGCATTAAGGGTTATCCTTTCCACACTCAAGCGATGGAGCGGTGCTTGACGCACTGGATTGTAACTGAACCTTCGGCTGCTGTTTGTACTCCAATGAGACGTGATAGATTTATAAGAACAAGAATTGAATCACGAAAAAGAAGAAGTACTTGTGTTCGGAAAATACATTTTTATTCTACGTAGTTTTTTGCATTCATGAGACTTTTCAACGACCTTGGGTCAATAAAAGATCGCATTTTTTTTTCAAAATTTGTATTTGCCTGGCATCATGATATATTGTGTTAACTTTTGGCTAGTGCCCGCAAACTGAATTTAAGGAAAACAAAAATCACGCCTTTCTTATACATCTTATACCCAAGACCTAAGTGCCAGTACTTATCAGGGGCTTAAGAAACATCTAAGAATTTAGCTGAAAATACTTATATTTCTTCAAATGCCTTTTACAACACATCCATGAAATGTTTAATTCTAAGTCAAAACTAATGTTTTGGAATAAGTCTTTTTTCTTTTAATATTTTGCTTAGCCATTTCAAGAGCAATATTTTGAACATTTTTGCTTTGAAAACATGCGAAATGTTCAGAGAAAAAATTAACTTTTTGTTTCGGGTTTCCAAGACATTTAACACCTTGAGATTTTGTTGCGGGTTTTGTGTCTGGGGTTTTTTTAGACTCTACGTAGTGAACCATTTTTTTCTTTTTGTGTTTTTTATGATAGACAAGATCCAAATATTTTTTTAAGGGGTTTGAAACGTTTATACATTACATTGTTTTAAATTTTATTTCAAATAAACGATAATACAAGCAATTTTTAATATAATTTAAAAAATGATTGCCAGAATTGTGCAACGCTCAATTTTGGTGGATACAAGAACATCTTTAATGTGATAGAACACAAAATTGAAATGTCATGTTTTATACAAAAAAGTCTAATAAAATATCACTAAGGCCTATTGGAAGCTCGCAGTTACCTACATTGATTATCGTTTTGTTTTAAAGCAACATTTTTACCGGTGTAGAACTAATTCGTTACGAAGGTGTATAACTGTATATATATGAGAAGGTAAAGTTATATCTTAGACACGCGTGCCCCAATGGGCGAGAAGGTATTTTTTTTCATTAAGCTTGATGGTTGGTGCGGTGGTAGCGTCAACGAACCAAAAAGGCTAGAGATAAAGCTTAAATAGCTGTGCGCCGTGGATCTGGATGGTTAGTGGGCCGAAGCGGGTGGGATGGAGTGAAAAGCGACGGCGGCGGCGTGGATCAGGTCAGACATGGCAGACAGAGGAAAACAAAGAAGAAGGATTCGTTCATGTATTCTGGCAGTATTTTCCAGAATGGAGAGCACTCTCACTATTATATGCACCATCAGAGCACTATATGAGTTTAACGGTAACTTTTGCTTTCAGCAATATCCGTTGATGAAGAGAAATGTTTGCAGCGCAGTTTTCCCTTCATACATCGTACAAAAGCCCCCGCCATCGCCATTACCATCACTATCACCATCACCATCCAGTGAGGACAATCGAGTCGAACGAAGCCGAGCTTCATAGAGCTTCATAGAAGTTGAAACCGGACGTAGTTGGTGCTGTGCGGTGCGGTGTGGCCATGAACGTGCCTTACTCGTATGTCGACTTGCAATAACGTGCTGTGGTTGAAGATTTAGCACCCCAGCCTAATCCAAGCCCACTTCCACTCGGTAGAGGGTGTTCCGGCGGCCGCGGCGACCGGTGGCGTTAGTTTTTCCCTAGCGCATTGTCCCTTGCTCCAGATATTAAACTGTCATAAACAATTTCCTTCGTGGCATTGCCACACAGCGCGGACCTACTTTGGGTGGCACAGGGCAGCAAAAGTAGGTAGGTAGGTAGATGTAAGTACTGTGGCGATGGCCTTGTGGGTAATTTAAAATATCCTGCACTCTCTAGGAGCATCAGGATCAGGACACAGAGAGAGTCTTTTTTCCCTGTGTTTAAATGTCTGCCCAAGCCTTAGCCCATTGATGGCGGGTGGTAAGTAAATGGACGCGACGACACAGCACCAAACGTGAAAAACAAAACGGTACCTTACGTTGAACGGTCTGTGATGATGGGGATGATGATGGTGCTTCGGAAAAACGGCAGGTAAGGTAAGTCTACTAGGTAGGTACTTCGTATGTATACCTACTCGTGATTATGATTACGTTGCCGTTACTGTTGTCGCTCCCTTGCTGCTCGGCTCATGGACTTGTTGGTTGGTTGGCTGAATAGGTCAACCACATACACAGTAGTGGCTCAATCCGCAGCCAAAGGAGTGCCGCGCTGACATTTCTCGTTCGCGACATTTATGGTTGAGCCCCGGTGATTGCCTTGCTTGCTTGGCAAAAATGAAAATCCAACAAAACAACAAACACAACATAAAAAAAATCGGTAAGTTTTCAGTTTGCTTCGTTGGCTACCATGTTGGGATCCAATCCGAGCATAATGAATGGCTTTGATGTTTGCTAAGTGGTTACCGTTACCTCTATTTTGTTTGTTTCTATATGTGTGTGTGTGTGTTAGTGCGGTATACCATATTATGAATGTATGTTATAGTTTAACTGTTTGTTTTGAGCTCGCTATAAAGTTTTGGAACACACAAGGACAATGTGCGCTTATGAGCGCGAATTTAGTTGAGTGTTAATTTAAAAGAGAGTTTTCAAGTGGTTTTTTGGTCAAAGAAGTTACAAATCATAGCTAAATATGATGAAAATAAAGTTAACAGTTTTTTTTTTCTTTAAAACCTACCCACCTAACTAACTAAACTACCCATAGTTACCATATTTTAGGGTGAACAGTTTTAGAAAGCTACAAAAGCAAGTACCACTTGGGCTTGGCATAATATACTCGTATACCATATAAACTTGATTCTATAGTTTTTCTAGGAGAAACAAAATAGCGAG
>NC_079148.1:138265563-138338525 GCF_945859685.1 Eupeodes corollae | reverse complement strand
AGCTAAACAGTAGACTTAAAAGTCAAAAGGTAAATCATCAAGGTCATGCAAGTTGGACAGCAAAATTTTTGTTTGATTTGAAGGGGAAGTAACAATCTTAAACTGTCAATGTTAATTTTTACACAGAGATTTTTTAAAAATATTACTTTAAATTATAAAAACTAGCAGATTCCTTGAATTATAAAAACATAGCTATATCTAAACTGAAGTCAAAATGATGCTGCTGGAGCCGACAGCTTCGCTGCCGAATTGTTCAAAGCAGCAGGCGATGACTTGGTAGGGAGCATGAACCAACTCATTTGCAAAATAATGTCTAGTTTTGGCATCCCTGTTAAACTTATGCGTTTGTGCAGATTGACGCTGTTCTATCAAGATCGGAAAAGATCTCACCGATGCATTTTATGTCAAAAAATGTTTTAAGCAAGGAGATGCACTGTCATGCTACTTCTTCAACAATCGCTGCTTCTTTGGACTCGAGCATCTAAAATCAAAATCTATAAGACACGCATCATCCCGGTTCATTTATGGCGCTGAGGCCTGAATCCTGACAAATAAAGATGAGAGGGTTTTAGGATGTTTTGAGAGAAAAATGTTTCGTGTGATTTTTGGTCCCGTCTGCATAGATGGAGAATGGAGGAGACGAACCGTACAGGATGTACAGCGACACTGACCTAGTTAACAGAATAAAAGAATAAAAGTTTAACGGCTTAGATGGCTGGGTCAATTAGACCAAATGGACACCAACGTCCTAGCCTGGAAGGAGCTCCAATCCCTCCCGAAAAACTGCGTAGTAGAGGACGACCGGGACTCAGGTGGTGCACGCAGGTGGGTGAAGACCTGATCCAACTCGGTTTTCGAAACTGCAGTCAGCTAGCTAGGAACAAAATTGGCTGGAGACGCATGTTGGTTGAGGCCCAGGTCTGCCCGGACTGTAGCCCCACCTTAAGTAAGTAACACAGGTCTACTAAATAACGGCGCAAATATGACAGTAAATATTCCCAAAAATTGTACACTTGGGCGTATACTTACATTATTTTGTTTTATTTTAATATTAAAGGCGATTGATGTTCCGCTTGTTTATCGTCCTTTAGTTCGATACTTTAAGCAGCTTGAATTGGATAAACAATTATGCATTATTTAGTGCTTGAAAAACCCGCATTTCACTATTGAGAAGCAAATAAAAAACAAAAAAAAATAGGTGGGCAACAGTCCATTGAGAACTAATGCCTAGCTACTTACAACTCGTAACCATTCATGTGTACGAGTAAAGTTGCCAGGAATGGAAGGGACCTACAGTTTTATGACGAATCCAAACGCATTATTTGATAAAGCACGTAGAAAATACACCTAGAAAAATTTACATTTTGGTGCTGATTGTGGTAAAGTGTCTCCATTTTAAAAATCTTTTATTTGGTCCAACTCTTGTTTTAATATTCTAATTAAAGGTTGGAAATTCAAAAGTTCTTAGACTTCAGAGTTTTAACCTTGTTAAGATTCTTACTAAGCCAGGAGGCATGTACATTATACTAATTTTCTTAAGGAGTATCTTTTTTCTCAAACTTGGATTACTCATTTATCTTTATATGGAAAAACATACCTTACTTTTAATTTGATAACAATGATTTTCCATAATGAACAAAACACCAAAAAAAAAGAAAAAAGAAAACAAAATTTAATATCATTACCATAGAATCAAATAACCATGTTAAAAATAACTTAGCAACTTAATATTAAAATAAATACAACAAAGCACATTAGAAGCCCCTATATTGAGTGCGTGCTTAGCATTTTTATATTATTTTCTTCCTTATTAAATCTTCCCATCCATCCATGATGCTGTTGTTGATGATCTAAAAATAAGTTCCAACTTCCAAACACAATACCAACTTTACTACCATACCACCCCCCCCCCCCTTTCTCCTTCCCCTCCTGCATTTTTTTTTTCTAGATATACAAAATGAGTAGATATTTTAAAACCTGAATGAACGTTATAATATGAAGAAATCATTTGATTTCTAAAGCGAAAGCTTACAAATCCTTTACTCTTGTAAAGTCTTTTTAAATATCTAATAAAATTCATGTTCTTCTTTTACTTTTTTGTTGTTGTTGTAAAAGTGCTGAATAAGTTTATGAGATGGAGGGATAATTTCTTACAAGGATATTGACATGCGCTGTTTTTATTATTGACAACAAAAAAAAAAAAAACAAAAACTACCAGTTGCAAGTTATAAGTTCTTAATTTTGTTTGTATATTTTATATAAAAATAGAAATAATTCTGAGTCTGAATTGTTTTGTTGAAGTGACGTGAATTCAAAATTAAAGCTTTTAACGGCCTTCAATTCATGGTGACAAATTGAAGTTTTCATTTGAAACTACTCAAGGCTTAAATCTGTCAACTTTAGTAAGGGAAAATAAGACAACAGAATGGCCTTATTTCGAAAAATTCCGACTAAGTTGAATTTTGGTTTAAAATTTTGATGAAATTGTCCGCCAAAATTCAAATTTTTCGGATTTATTTTTAACTGGACATTTAATTTTTCAAGACGACTTGTTTAAAATTGCTTCTTTCTTTGTACAACTCTTCAATACTGTGATTTTCAGAACTTAGGAACTAGCGAAAAACTTTGGCGTGTTACAAAATCAACTTAATTAAATAATTACTCTTTATTATTAATTATGTATTTAATTTAAATTTTTTTGTCTTCAATAATTATTTAAAAAGCGTCGTTTCTTAAATGTTTGCGTTATGTTTGTATCGTTTCTTCATAAAGAAAATAAATAGTGAAATTGTCAACTGTTTAGTGTCAGTTTATTCCTCAAAGGTTGAAATTTTATTACAAAATGGAAGAGGGAAGTTCTAGGATAAATTAGACATATATCGAGTAAACATTTTTCGTTTACTTTAAAAACAATATCCTATTGTACTGTTAAAAGTGTTTTATGATTGCCTCGACTTTTTTAAATATTTTAAAAATGTACCCAAAACATTTTTTATACATTTTTTTATCATCAAGAAAGTTTGGTTTTTCGAAAAATATTATAAAGACGTTTTGGTACTAAATTTTGTAATATTTGTTTGAAATAAGCATACAATTTTGAAAAAATCAAGTTTCCAACTGGTTTCAATATACATTATTTCTTTTACAATAAGGGAACTATATGAAAAAATTGGCATTCGTAAAAAAATTGTAACTCGAGATTTTAGTCAAATATTTTTATTAATGATCTCCTGTCTGCAACTTCTAATCCAATACATTGTTTCGCAGACGATCGTACTCTTAGCTTTTCATATTCGTTTTCAGATTCACACTCCTCTTCTTCGGATGTGGAACTGCAAGGACAAAATATGATAAGCTCATTTAATTCTGATCTAAAAAGCATTGTGCAATGGGAAATAAAAACCGCGTGGAATTTAATGCTTCAAAAACCCAATGCTGTCTTGTATCGTTAAAGTGAGATAATGTAAACCCTCCTTGCCATTATCCATAGATGGCACTTCCATCGAGGAGACTGAACATCTCGATATTCTCGAAAACGAACACATTCACGATGTCGCCAAAAATACCGCAAGACGCTTGGGTTTTATAAGGCGATGCAAGAAATTTGTCTCCACCTCTGTTTGCCCTCGCCTTTTCATCCCACACAAATTTTTAAGTCAAAGTCAAAATCAAAAATTCGAATTTTCTCAAAAACGAACCAATAGATTTTTATTAAACTGTCTCTAAATTTGTTTTCATAAATAAGCTTCTTTCAATTAAAAAAAAAGATTTTGTGTCTCTGCAGATGTTTTATTTTGTTTAAAAATTTTCTCAGGAACTCATCAACCAATTTCAATAATTTTTGTATGCAAAAGATCTCATATACATAGTCTAAATGATATTTAATAATCAAAAATTCTTAAATTTTATATTTGATTTTTAAACAAATATACTTTTTTTTTGAAAATTCGATGTCTAGAAAACGGCTGAACTGAAATGAATATTATTTTAATCTAAATAATTGTACAGCAAAAATAGTTTTAAACGACAAACTTTGTTTTGTCTATAAATAATTTCTAGAGAATATTTTTCTAGAAATAAATAGCTTTTCGTAAGTGTGTAAGGATGAGGTATATAAGTGTGAGAGGTAAAGAGCACTGTAAACGGTGACAAAATATCAAAATAACAAATCACCAAACAAATTTGTAAAATTAATTCTTTAAAATTATAAGCATATTGCTAATTATGACTCAACTATTAAAAAACAATATCAGTTCCTAAATGCAACAGAGTGTACAATATTTTTTGTGATCCCATCTTTCGCCAATACAAACAAACTGGATGGTTTGCCCACTCGACAGCACGCCACGTATAATTGTCTGTATGAAAAACATGAAGTGCTCAAATCTAAGACGCAGTCATTAAAAATGCCAAAATATAGGAACTAATTGTAATGGGTCCGATTTGTCAAATTGAAAATTTTTACATTTCTCGACGTTTCAAGGTCCCTAGAGTCGATATAAAAGATTTTTAGAAAGAGGTCTGTGCGTGCGTGTGTACGTACGTTCGTACGTCCGTACATTTGTGACGTTTTTTTCGTTGTCCATAGCTCAAGAACCAGAATAGCTATCGATTTCAAATAAATTTTTTTAAACAGATAAAAAAGCAGAAAGATGCAGGAAGGGCTCTCAAGAAAATTGCGTGGGTGGTTTTTTTTTACCATAGCAGTTTAAAAAAAGGGTGAACATTTTGGTTAACCCTAAATAACTAACGAACCCAAAACGCTAGAGACTTGAATTAAATTTTGTATAATATATTGTAACGTTATATCAAAGAAGTATATTTAAAAAAAAAATCCATTTAACGGTTTTTTTATAAATAAAAAAACTGAAAAAAAATTGTCACCTCCAAAATTTTACGACTAAAATATGATTTCTTCTCCAAAATAATTTTGTGCAACGAAGAGTAATGTTTCTGACATCTGATAAAATTTTGAGAAAAATCGAATTTATATTTTTTATAAGAAATAAAAATCTAAAAAAAAACATTCCTCGCAGTTGGTAAAAATTGAATATCGTTCCAATTATCTTTTCAAAAACTTAAACATTAGGCTTCAAAATTATTTTATCTTAAAAGAAATATTGTTTTCAACATTTTGAAAAATATTGAGAAAAATCGAATTGACAGTTTTTTTACAAAAAACTAAAACCTAAAAAAAAAATAATAAAGTTGGTAAAAATTGATTTTCGACTCAAATATCTTTTCAAAACTGTGAGGTATTGGTTTTAATTTACTTTTATCTTTCAAAAAATATTGTTGTTAACATTCAGTAAAATTTTGACAAAAATCGAATTGACGGTTTTCTTACAAAAAATTAAAAACCGAAAAAAATTAACAAAACTTGTTAAAAAATGATTTTCGACTCAAATATCTTTTCAAAAATTGAGCTTCTTACTAATTTTTACCTATGATAAATATTGTTTTCAACATTAGGACAAATTTTGAGAAAAATCGAATTGACAGTTTTTTTACAAAAAATAAAACTCTAAAAAAAACAATACTAAAACTTGGTAAAAATTTTCTTTCGACTCAAATAGCTTTTCAAAAATTAAAAATATTGTCTTCAAACTTATTTTATTTCACAGAAAATATTGTTTTCGATATTCAGTAATTTTTGTATAAAAATCCAACAGTCCGTTTTTGCATAAAAAATAAAATCTACAAAAAATAGTACGCAAATTTGTTAAAAATTGTACATACAGACAAACTTTGAAGCAAGACAATTCGACAGACGGGATGGGAAGTTATCAGTGTGAGTCGCATCCCAGCCTCTTTTCATAAGACCTTTAAGTAAGTGTTTTTGAAATTTTTCGTAACAAAAGGTGTGAAAATTCAAATTCAAATTTTATAGCAAAGTAAAAAAAGTTTTTTGTTAAAATATATCGCTAAGGTAAAAGTCGCACTTCAGTGTCAGGAGAAACATGTGACCGTCTTCAATTCTCTTTCTTTGATAATAGAACAACTTTTTGTTTAAAAAATAAGATCTCAAATATCTAAAAACATGGATATTTAAATGTTGTCTTAAAATGTACCACAACAAGTTTCACCTAACTATTCATTCCTTTCCAACACTTGTTTAACCTTCCTTTTTTCTTTTTTAATTGTCTAGCAACCTAAGTAAAATCACGTTGCGATGTGCTTCCCTATCCCCTTAATTGTCTGCGCTAAAGTATATGGGTCTAGAGTATTTAAAATTTCGCGTAAACCATCAGATGTCTTATCACCATTTTTGTTGATAAATAGCATGGGATCCTATCTAACAGAGTGCTCTCTCCAAGTTCTAGAGTTAGGCCAATTTGGGCTGGAGAATTTATTCGAGATCTTTTAATATTTTTTTTTTTTCATTTTTACTTTAAGACCATTTGGTAGCACCCGATGGTTAGTGCGTTGGACTGTCATGCAAGGGGTCTGGATTCAATCTCTGCCTGTGCCATCTTGATTAAAAAAAAAATAATTTTCGCGGGTACTGCCTCTTGCGAGGAATTGACAAATCCTTCAAGAGAAATTCTTGTCATGAAAAAGTGCTTTCTCAAATTAACCGTTCGGATTCGGCCTAAAATTATAAGTCCCTTTCATTCCTGACAACAGAGAGTTGTAAGTCACTAGGCCCTGGTTCACAACGGACTGTTGCGCCACCCAATTTATTTAGGATATTTGGAATGGACGGGAAAAGAGCTGAACTTATCCACCAGCCAAGGTTGGTGTTCAAATCAGCAATGTAAACGAGACCATATATGCGTGTTGGGTTCGACAATGGCATGCACCCCAGCGAAAAAGCCGGGTGTCACAGTTAGAACGTGACAGAATACCAACATGGACTAAAAGTCACTGAAGGATGGCATATACGAGTATGTCGTGGCCGCATGGATGAGGGAAATTCGCCATTTTGACTGGCACTTTTTAGAAAGCTACGAGAGAGTGTGGTCGAAAAAAAAATAATAACGATAAATTAGAAAAAGCTAAAGAATTTCAAGTTGTGATATCATTTTGCTATTCATTTTAAAGTAAAGTATTTGGAAAGGAATTCCAGTTGGGGAGTTAAAAAATAATAATAAAGGTGGCATAGTTTTTTGTGATTGGAGAACATTCTGTTGGAGAAGATAGGGCCATTGGGGGACTGGGAGAAATAGAATTCGCTGATGATAAAATTATAAGTTGTATGTAAGTTGTTTTATTTGGTTTTGTGGCTATAAAGTTTGCCTAAAGATAACCCGGATGTGCTTTCGCTGCGATCTTCGTTTCCCGAAAGTGAAGGACTCGCAACCGTTATAAAGATTCCGTTGTTGTTCGGGAACTTTCCCAACGTGATTTTTCTTTGTGACCTATTGCGGAACAAAACCTTTATTCTTTATTATGTTGTTACATTTTTGGTAAATTTGACACTTTGATTGTTAACTTTACTTATGGTTGACAGAATTCTCGGTTTTACATTTTAATAAAATTATTTAAAAAAAAAATAAATATAATTAAATAATCTTTCGATTGGAAGGAACATTCTTTCAGCTTCTTTTTAAGAACCAAAAAAAGGTTTGTAATTTCCTTTTTATAACCAAACAAAAATTACTGGCGCCCTCTTTAATTACGGAACATCCTATCATACAATTCGTATCTTTTTATTTTTTTAATAATATTGTTTTATTAATTTGATCAATCAAACCTCACCGGTGAGTGAACCCACCCTATAGCTGAGCTAATCAAGTGGCAGGACTTTTTATCTGCTAACTGTTGCGGAATTTTAAACGTTCCCACTAACGTTCTGACAGTTGTCATTTATTACATTCTTACTTTTGTGTCACAACACACTTCGTTTCCGTGCTTACGAATTAATATATTATTTAATAATTATTATATTTTCGCTCATAGTTGTTTCCTCAATGAATTACTGAGGATTCAAATTCAGGGTTCACTTTAAGACGGAATATAAATAACATTTTTTGTATTTCAATTCAATAAAAAACATTTATATATTATTTAAGCAAACATTTCCTAAAAAATAAAAAGTATGCAGTATTCATAACTCCGTTGTTCTAAATAAAGTACACCTTCAGTCCCAACTGTCATTTTTAAAATATTTAGTTTTGCAAAATTTCTTAAATTTTACTTCAGTAAACGAAAAATATCGTTGATGTTAAAGGCTTTGTATGTTTCAGTTGAAATATTTCTGTATTTATAACTAAACTCTAAAACTCACTGATATTGAGAATTTAGCTTCAAATGTCGTTTTTTGTAAAAACTACGGTTTCCTTTTACAATATTTTTTATGTTTGCAAATTTTAAAAGTCAAAAGCTGTTTGAAGTTGTTGATTTTTATAATTTCATTGAAAACCTTTCAAAAGGAAATTCCAATTAATATTGATTTTTGAATTTTATTTTTGGATTTGTATTTCCATTTTGATTTAACACCTCTGCTTTTTTTCCATTAATCAATGGAGGTGTTGTTTTCTACTATTTACATAGTTTATTTGAAAAATTGATTGCAAATACCTTCCTACATAAATCATCCTACCTATTATCCTTAATCGATCTATTTATGTATATGTACTCGTATTTATAAATAGAAATAGAACAAAAGAGCCGTCAAAATAATTATTTTTATTTTGTGTGTAGGGGTACACTACATATGTATTCACATCATATTCCTTTGGCAAACAACATTGTACATACAAATGTATATTCGTACATCACCTACCTACGATTTTATTGGCATTGGAAATCATTTATACTTCGTATGTATCATTGATAAAATTCGCTTTGTTTTGGTTTTGAGATCAATTTTTTCCTCCACATATCTTTTTTATCTGTTTTTAATTTTGCCAAAAACCCAAATAGAATTAATTAGTTTTTGTTTTGTGTTTTTCATTTCAATCAAGAAGAAACTTCAAATGCAGCATTTTGTGATTTTTTATTTGGCATTTTGCTATCGGCACAGAGTTTGAAGCTATTTCGGAAAATATAAAAGCCAGAATAGTGGGTGGGCGCTTCATTATCAAAGATGTGAGGCTATGAAGTGCATATAAATGTTATAGCCGTATAGGTGGTAATAGCGCTAGTGATATCTTTAACAACGAAAAAAATACGTATATGAGGTTTTTGTTATTTGTTATGAATACGAATAAGTTTTTATTGTTAGCCAATCAACATCACAGTCTGTGAGGCAAGAAAATTTCAAAATAATAAACCTTAATTCGATTAAAGGAAAAGTTGTGTGTACGTTATTATTGCCCCCTTTTTATTTCAGTACCAAATAGATATTAATAAAATGTTTTTACTTATAAAGTGGTTTTAGAAACTTTAAAATTTTGATTTCATTAAATTAAGCAATGACTTTGTAACTTGCAATTAAGTGTTAAGGATTAAAATCCAACTTTAAAAAGCACGTCTTATAAATCTTTTCAACGAAAGAACTTTCTGGAAAATTCTTCAAATAAATTTAATAGACCCATTTAATAAGAAGAAAAAAATTGTATTTAATGTAAAATGATTGGAATAAATGAAAAAATATTGAAAATAAAAATTAGAACAAATTGAAAACAAATTTAAAGATGCAGTAAAAGTTATAATGTAGAATAAAACTAAACATAGTTGAAAAAAAAAGATAAGGTTATTCTTAACCTTATCTTTGAATATATTTTGTAGCCACGCACTTAACAAAAAAATAGCTTCACAAATAAGACAAATGCAAAACTTTTTTTAACAAGATGGCCTTTGTACAGTTGGCAAAAATTAATCAATTTTCAAACTTCTACATTCTAAAGAAAAATGATAACTTGAATAAATGATTCTTATCAATTATTATACTTAATATTGAAATACTTTCTGGATGTTCCAGTTTTGTATCTACGATTTAAAAGAATTAAGCAATACTTGACTTTTTTATTTTCTTTCAAGGAATTTTATGGGTAAAACCCTTTACTACAATTTTTCATAAAGTTCTGAAATAAGAAATAGAATGCTTTGACAGTATTAAAAAAAGAGGCTGGGTTACGACCCACACTGCTAACTTCCCATTCCGTCTGTCGATTTATCTTGCTTAAAAGTTTGTCTGTATGTACTCGCATCAATTTTTACCAAATTTGCGTATTATTTTTGTAGATTTTATTTTTTATGAAATATATACATATATATTTTGTTGGATTTTTATATAAAAATTACTGAATATCGATAACAATATTTTCTGTGAAATAAAATAAGTTTGAAGCCAATATTTAGAATTTTTGAAAAGCTATTTGAGTCGAAAGTAAATTGTTTTTATTTAGAGTTTTGTTTTTTGTATAAAAAACTGCCAATTCGATTTTTTTCAAAATTTTATCGAATGTTGAAAACAATATTTCTTATAAGATAAAATTAGTTTGAAGGAAATTTTTCAAATTTTTGAAAAGATATTTGAGTCGAAAATCAATTTTTAACAACTTTTTTTAATTTTTCTTTTCGGTTTTTAATTTTTTATAAAAAAAAACTGTCAATTCGATTTTTTAAAACTTTAACTGAATGTTGAAAACAAGATTTTTTAAAAGATAAAAGTAAATTAAAGCCAATATCTCAAAGTTTTGAAAAGATATTTGAGTCGAAAATCAATTTTTACCAACTTTTATACATTTTTTTAGGTTTTTATTTTTTGTAAAAAAACTGTCAATTCGATTTTTTCTCAACATTTTTCAAAATGTTGAAAACAATATTTCTTATAAGATGAAAAAAGTTTGTAGCCTAAATTTCAAGTTTTTGACAAGATATTTGAATCGATATTCAATTTTTACGAACTTTGAGTAATGTTTTTTTTAGGTTTTTATTTTTTATAAAAAAAACTGTTAATTCGACTTTTCTCAAATTTTATCAGATATCAAAAACATTATTCTTCGTTGCACAAAATGTTTTAGAGATGAAATCATATTTCAGTCGTAAAATTTTGGAGGTAACAAATTTTTTTTTTCAGTTTTATTGATTTATAAAAAAAACGTTATATTGTTTTTTTTTCAAAAAATATACTTGTTTGGTATCACGTTACAATATATTATATAAAATTTAATTTAAGTCTTTAGAGTTTTTGGTTCGTAAGATATTTAGGGTAAACCAAAATATTCACCTTTTTTTCAAACTGAGCCCTTTCTGCATCTTTCTGCCTTTTTATCTGTATAAATACTTTCAATTACTTTCTTGGGTATAAAATACTTTAATCTACGATTTCTTTTGTTGTGTTTCATCGATATTTTCTTTCGTAATTGCCAATTGCATCCCACCGGTCATACAATTTTTGGTTATAACTGAACTTCTTAAAATGCTAATGTTCAACAAGTACTGAAATTCTTTTATCAGTCACACATCAAAAATGTGGAATAATTTACAAATCTAAAACTTTTCTTCCACTTTTTTTAATTAAAACTCTGATACCAATATAAACCGACATATATTAATATTTTTCTGAGGCTTCCAAAGTCTTAAAGTATGTAAAGTAAAATTCGATAAACATATTTGTGATCTGTTAAGGAAATTTTGTTAACTTCATTCTAAAGCCTTAACTTCAGTTTTGCATAAAGTACAAAAATAAAATTCTTAGAAAATATAAATAAAAACAAAAAACTAGTGGCACTCAAAATAATTCATTATTCATTCATCGAAAAATTTAGGATTCAGATGTTTTTGTCGAGGTATTTGGTATTGTTAACCAATTTTGCTAAACATTTTTATAGAATTTTTTGTGTTATTGTTTTTCGATATCTTTTCAGTTAACTAAATTTTTCACTTTTTTTAGTTAAAGTGGAGTTGGTACAAACCTGCAAACTTCCATTCGCACCCATTCGCCAACTTCTTTCTAGGAACAATGACAAGACCTTAAAACGTTGTGAAATATCAACATTTTAAACTGAACAGATCACTTCGATTACAATAACTTCCTATGGGAAGTTAAAAAATGTAATTGCCAGTACCTGTGTAATTGTTTTTCAATTCAAAAAATGTCTCTAACAAAAATCTTTAGATACAAGAAACTTAATTTATCATTTTAAAAAAATATTAACTGAAGCGATATTCATTTTTAAGAACATCCTAAACACATTCTAAAATTTTAAATTTGAATTTGAGTAAGAAATTTGAAATGAAGTAAGAGTAACCCTCACTTTTAATTTCTTCAACTAAAAATGCTTACTTCATTAATTTATAACACCCAGTATAATGAATTGGCATTTCACCGAAAATTAAGTTGATCACAACTTAAAATTGCAGGTTATTTCCTTCAACTCATTACTGTACAAAAATATATCTATTTTTGTATGGAAAAAGAAAAATGTGCTGATATCTAAAAGTCGTTTGGACACCTCAAACTAAGCAAATGTTGTTTTATCTATACACACATTTTGTAAATGATTATTTCGTCGAAGGGTTTTTCTGAACTCACTCTGTGAAAATAAATATCCCTTGGTTTATAAAACAACAGAAAATGGGATAGTTTCTTAAGAATAAATAATTTTCCAAATAGGACAGAAAAGAAGAAGACAAAAATCTCGAACCCCACCGAAAATTGTCTGCTTTTTTCAGAATTAAGATTATATTTGGGATTTATGAAATAAGTCCCTGCCAAAATTGAGAATTTTTTGAAGAAATGATATTTTTGTACATTTTATTCAAAAAAACTTTCAAAGCTTTCAGGAAGTGAAAAATTGCAAATTGAAAACACAAAAGACCATTCCTCAAAACAAATTCCATTTTTATTAAAAAAAACCAAAACATCTTAAAACTCAATCGGAAACATTAAAACAAAATAAATTTATAATCATGATTAATAAAGAGAATTGTATTTTATTTTCACCTCTACTTTTTCCATTCCTTTCGTACCTGTTACCTATAATACAATCCAAAATCAACTGACACTGAGTTAAATTTTCAATAATTTATTCATACATCACAGGTGTCTCGAACAAAATCCCCAATCGCCTTTGGCATGGCATCGGTACCGACCTATAACTATGTACGTTAAAACTAAAAATGTGAATCCGTTTTCAAGGAAAAAAAGGTCATTAATCTTATTTAACCCAAAATGTTCACTTCCGTCTTGTTTCATGATTTATATGTCATTAATAAAATAGCCAAATGGCACTTTCCGGCACAAAGAGATATCAACAATATTTTATAAGGATAATTTATTTTTTGTATTCGGGTGTTGTGAGTATTTTTTTCAAATGAAGGATGTTTTTTTAGTGTTGAAATATCAATAAATTATAATATTTAGGAGTCCAACAAAACAAAAACCTTAATTTGTATATGCAAACAAAATTTGGAAGACAAAATTAGGTGGACATTATTGCTTTATTTATATTAAACAGGAAACAAGGATAATTTAGTTTGAAATTTGAAAATACATTAAAATGATTTAGATAAAAGAAACACTGACATTTTAATTTGAATAGTTTACGAGATAGATATGGGATTTCAAAAACTGATAACAAATTATGAATAGTTAAATCAACTTAAATAAAGTGTAAATGTTAAGAAATTGCTTTCTGTTTTAAATTTTGTGTATTTAAAATCTTACAATTATTAAATTTCAAGCTTTCAAACTTTTAAGACCTTCCTGAAATTCTAAAATTATTAAAATTAGAGAATTTACAAAAAAGAATATTTAAAAAATTCAACGTAAAGACTCAAGTTATTATTTTATTCACATTCCTAGGTACTTTAGTAATTGCAGGAGATATCACTACGCTTTAATTACTTACACCAACGTATTAAAAAAAAAAGAAAAGCAGGTAAAGGTATAAAAATTTACAAGGTAAAACTTTTTCCATTATGTTGAAAATGTTTTCATATCACGTCAACAGGTCACTCTCTCTAAAACTTTCCCTTTTGGACATTTCAAAAGCAAATTGTGAAGCATTAAAATATGGTGTGTACGGTGTATGTGTGTGTATTTTTTTGTATTTCTTTTTATACTTATCCTTCATCATTTCTAGGAAATTATACTGCATGTAACTTTATTTTTCTACTACTTTTTTCTTCCCTCTTCACTTCACCACTACCACTGAATCTAATACCGCTGTATAACTATATTAATGATAAAACTTGGAGGTTTGGAATTTCCTCTTTTTCTCCACTCAACTTTTTTATTGAGTGTCTCATACCAAACCAATGTTGAACAATTCTCTAGAAAATATTTAAAGTAGAACTTTTCAAAGGAAATCAACAAAGTTCATACAAATTAACGCCTTTTTTTCTAAGACTTTTTTTCTGTAGAAGGATACTGGACTTGAAAAAAAAGAACTTATAATTCATTCGAAAAATACACCCGAAAGAATTTTTTGAAATCCCTTGAAGGTTGTTTACTTTATTTTTTTTCTTTGGCGGTGTTAAACTTTAAACTATGTAAACCTTAACAAAATCTGATTTGTTGTTCTTAACTACAGAAAAAAAAAACTCAATTGGAATATATCCTTGGGACAACTTGAATTTCAATTCTTAAATAAAGCAAATAAAAGTCTCATCCTTTCGTCTCAATGCATCGGATTGTCCTTGTTGTCGTGTTGTCTTTAGCGGCTCACTTTGGTTGGTCGGTAGGTAGGTTAGTTATACTATAAAAGTAGAATAAAGTATTTCAAAGCTTTGTCTACGATAAGAAAAAACAAAGAACAAACGGATGAATCGTATTTTATTGCATCTTTATTCAAGCTGCTAGACGGACAAACAAAACAAATATGGTTACCAGTTTAAGAAAATTCTATATTTTGAATACAATATAAAAATTTAAAACGAATTCCGTTTCAAATTTCAATATATTTGTTTAAGTAAACAAAATTTTCTTAGGGGAAAAAGCGCCAGAATTTTAATTTTCAAACTTTAAAATATCAAACCGTACTTTTTTTATAAAATGTTTTTTTTTTTGAAGTTGTTAAATTATAATTTGACCCCATCTGCATCACTGGAAACCTTACTCTAAGACCTCTTGATATATTTAGCAAACAAATAGCTGCAAGCTCTGCTATTTGCCTCAAAGCTCCGTCGCAGTGGATTAACAACAACATCGGCCACTCCGTAATTCTAAGGTATTTAGAGTCAATTCCACACAGACTACACCATTTTCCAACTGCAATTCGACAGAAACTTCCAGATTTCTATACCTTCCAGATCTTTCTTTCACGAGTCAGCAAACTTTTATACAGATACGGCTGATGTGCCGTCCTCTTTTCAGATAGATCAAAAACAAGAGAAGAGATTGATAGAGGTGTGTACTCTGATCGACTGAAATTAAGTATCTTATTCCGCCTTCCCAATCATTGTATCGTGTTACAGGCGGAACTTATTTCGATCAAACAAGTGTTGTCCTGGCTTAACGTGATATCAACATCTGATATCCGTATATTCTCAGATAGTCAGGCCGCCATCAAATCTCTGAACTCTGTCTCTATTAACTTTATAACAGTCCATAACTGTCTATCATCTCACAGGAACGGTACATTGCAGCCCATTCTACCACGTTTGGCACATACTGGCATACCAATCGCTACTTGTAAATTGTTGCTAATGCAAGACGCTATGAAGAAGGCAAACACCAGGTGGAACAACATCACCACTTGTCAGGTCACCAAAAACATCTGGCCAACACTATAGATTTAAAGCGTTCAAGGAGCTTGCTATCACTAAGCAGATCGATAATAGGTGTCATAACCGGACACTGTCTAATAGGAAAGCACGCCACACGGTTAGGCGTTTTTTCAAATGACTTTTGCATTATTGACTATGGACAGGAGAAAACAGTACTTCACCTTTTGTGTACATGCCCTGGCTTAACTCAAAAACGCAAGAATTACCTAGGAGAATTCTTCTTTAACGATTTAAACGATCTAAATCATATTACCATAATCAGCCTCTCAAGATTCGTAAGGAAATCAAACTGGTTTCATTGAGCTTAGGAGAAAGCCTCAAGGTTCATGTAGTATCACAATGGGACATTAAACTGGCCTAAATGTGTCCGATTCCATCATGGACAGCCACTTCAACCTAACCTTCTTTCGCACTCGTTTAGTTAATAGAGTACTCAAAACACTCGACATTCAAAGGTTTTCTTCATCGCTGGTAAAACCACTGGGTAATTTCCCATATGTCCTTTTCAACAGGTGTCTTGCCGAGTGTATGGAAAACAGATTTTGTATAATCTGTCCAAAAAAATGGTCCAATGGCACCTACGTCCCTTCCTTTAAAGGTCAAGGAAACGCTGATCAATTTTCAGCCTAAGAAATATCTTCAATAATGACCGTCAAGTGCATTTGATAAAGTTTGGCATCAAGCTCCCTTGTCAAAAATTCGTGCACTTCGTATTGATGAATCTGTTCTTTGTTAGGCTTGAAATTAGTTTTCAGGCTGTTCAATTCAGCTAGTATTGGACGGATTCAAATCTTATATCCACAAAATAAACGCTTGTGTGCCTCAGGGCTCCGTTTTGACTCCGACACTCTTTCTTATTTTTGTAAATGACCTTTTGTCTAATACTTCTAACTCTCTTAATTGTTTTTCTGATTACGATGATTACGGCAGCGTATGATAAGCTCATTAAATTCTAATCTTGACAACATAGTGGAACGGGGAATCAAAAACCTTGTATTTTAATGCTGTCTACTGTCGCCAAAGTGTTATCCTACCCAAATGCAACTATCAATAGGTGGTTCTTACACCCAGCAAACTGAAAAGCTTTCAATTCTATTTAGGTATGTGCATTATAAACCAAATCTTGTGGAGTGATCACATATTGGTAATATCCAAGAATGCTGCTAAAAGGTTAGGTTTACTCCGAGAATGCAAGCATTTTTGTACCCCTTTTGACCTGGCTACAATTAACTTGGCTTTTATTCGTCAGAAGATCGAGTATATTTATCATAGTTGGGCTTTTGTCCCAATAAACACTTTAGTTTTTTAAACAGAGTTGTAAATATAAAAAATAACACATTTTTGATTATCAATTACTGTTAAGAATATAATATTTAAAAGAGGGAAAAGTCCATGATGGATAAACTACGATATTTTAAAAATGCAACCCCTACTTTTTATAACCATCTACATACACTTTTTAATAACATTTTTAATAATGCTGATGTGCCAACCTCTTTTAAAAAATTGATAATTTTTCCCATCCATAAGAAAGATGATCTTAATGCTGTTGAAACTAATGAGGCATATCCTTCTTGAATGTCATTGCGAATATATTTTGTGGTGTTCTCATTAACAGGCTTAAAAATTGGGTGGATGTTAACAACATTCTTACAAAGGCTTAAGCCGGATTTAGAAAGAACTATTCGACGGTTGACATATTTAGTTTTACATCAATAGTAAAAGCATTTGAAGCCAGAAACAAAAATGTATACACGTGTCGATTTTAAAGCCGCATTTGATTCATATTCAAAAATATTGAAATCACTTATTAGAGAAAAGCAGGGATGTCTACTCAGTGCTCTTCTATTTGCCCTTTTTATTAATGATATATCTACGCACATTCCAGGAGGTGTCCAAAATGCGGGTATCGTTACAAATGTATTACTTAACGCTGATGACCTTCTTTTGTTATCCGAATTAGCAGAAACCCTGCAATTGATGGTAAATTGTCTTACAGACTATTGTGTCAAGTGGGGTCTAGTCATCAACACAGACAAAACGAAACGTACGTTCCAATCGTAGTTAAGTTAGGAATACTGGGATACTTAATGGAAGTCGTTTAGAAATATCGAAAGAATACAAGCATTTGGGAGTTTTACTAAATCCAATCCTGGATTATAGCAAGCACCTTGTAGAAAAAGCAAAAACTTAATTCAAGATCAATTAATGGTACTATTGGCAGAAGATTTTCTCTAACGATCACATAAACCTTTCAACAAAATATAATATTTTCAATGCAGGCGTGAAATCTTCGCTTTGTTATGCGGCACAAATATGGGGCATACAAGAATATGAAGAAATGCGAAAGTTTCGAAGAAATTTCTTAAAGAAAACATTCAATATTCCCTTTGGCACTAAACTATTCAATTTATTTGGAAACAGGCCTGCTAAAACTTTTTACTTCAAGTCTAAAGTTAAAGATTATTTAATTCGAGTGCTTGGTCTACGGGAAACTCGGTAATGTAAGATAATGATGCTCTACGAACAATAAGGACTGGTGGATGAGGACATGAAGTGCAGATCAATCTCAACAATATTGTTGAGATGAAAACGAAGTTCTACGAAATCATCCAAAAACTTGAAGAATAAAACCGAAATCGAATGATTGAAAATGCCCGTCAATCGGAGAGCAGATAAGTTTTTAGCCAGCTTAATTATAACTTGTGTGACAAGAACTACTTCCAAGATTCTTTCTCCTATAAAGATATTTCCCTAATTTTTAAATCAAGATGCGAACTTCTTCATTTAAATAGAAAACCATACAACGGCTTTGACCAATTTTGTAATTTATGTAACTTGAGAGCTAAAGAAGATTGCTTTCATATCGTCAGTGTGTGTCCAATTTTAAACCAGCAAAGAAGATTATGCATTTCAATGGTTTTTAATTATCAAAACTGTTATCAATTGACTTGCTAAATATTAAGCTTTGATATTTATCAACTACCAATATTGATGGTTGAGATTTGGAACAAAGGTATCGAAAAAGTTACAAATATTGTAAAAGACAAAGAATAGGTTTTGTTTTTGATTCCTCCTCCTTTAACTTAAATCCACTTCGATTATATTACGAAAATGGTAACCATATTAAACACTTCGACCAAAATGAGTGCCCAACTCAAGTTTAAAGTAGAATCCGAATTCAGCTTTTTTCTTAGTCTGATACATAGAAAAAAAAAAAGAAAAGTCTCTGTCAACAGATTTTCTGATCCCCTTTGATCCGATACTATTAAGTGCCAGCAATGAGGACTCCCTTATCCTGGGAAATAAAGTTCTGTTTTCTTTTTTGCCTTTTTTTTACTTATATATTTTCTTTCTTTGTCAAGGCAAAGTCAGGAAATGAAAAATACCAATATCAACTTAGCTTACTGATGTGTATTGATGTTCCTTCGTATATACATACATTTATATACATAGATATGTCAATTTGGGAATTGGGCAATGTGAACATTTATATTGTCTCTAAGTACCAACAATGCTATAAAAATTGCTATGGTTTGAAAGCTATAACTACAAATTACCTGGGCGTACTTTTCTTTCTACTTACTTTTGAATATCCTTGAGAGTTGATTTGAATGAGAGTATAAGAAAAATTGCAGAGATTTAAAGAAAATTGAGTTGTTAATTTAGAGAAATAAATCGAGTATTGAATAAAATGGTTGTCTTTACCTGCTTTGAATTGAAACAGCAGAAAAATAGACGCAACAACATTTAAGGGAGGTTTGAAAATTAAAGTGATTGGCACTTATATTAATATTTTGCCATCGAGTTCTTTTTAAAGGAAAGGTTACAAATGTCTACGAAAAAAAAATCAAAAACAGTTCCAATTATTCTAATTACAATATTTTTAAATTCTAAAGACTTGAAACCTCATTGAAAAATGAAAGAAAAATTACCTACTCGAGGGTAAAAATGTCTAAAAAAAAGAAGATTGGATATTTTCTTACTTTTAATTAATGATATTAGACCGTTTTAAATTCCACATGGTTTATTTAAAATGAAATCAAAAACCAACCAATACAAGCTGAATTATTTCGTCGCTTAGATACGAAAAATTTAAAATGTAAGATTTTGTAAATACACGCATTATGTACATATACATTATACATATTTGTAGCTATGCATATAAATTTCTATGATATTTACTCAGAACATACATTCTAAGCATTCATTTCTATGGAATGTTGCCTTTTGAGTGGGAGTCAAACCCCTTCCCATTCCTGCAAAGTAAGCATTCAAGTGTACTTTCTTTAGATGCCTTCATACTTACCTTACCTACAAAACTCCTTAAAAAATGCCACCCACGAAAACAAGACTTTCTTTTATTAATGTTAATGGAAAAGTGTTTGTTTGTTTGCTTTTTTTTAAAAAACTCTGAAAAATTCAATTAATTTGTCCTTCACCATTATATCAATAACACAATCAGAATTTTTGTTTTTTTTTTTCTTATAGGTATTCAAGTTTAAAACTAAACCATTGAACCTTGATTTTTATATGTATGGCAGGGATAATGAAATTGAGGTTAGGTCTTATTTTTTTTTGTTTTTTGGTTTGAATTTCAAAACCACCTGAATTTCAATTTTATTTGCTAATGAATTGTCATTCATGACGCAAATATTTATATAAATTTTATTTGAATGGTCTGGATGGCATAAAACAAAAACTGTTTGCTTTTAACGCACAAATTTCAACTTTATGAGGCTTTCGGTTACACAAAATCAACACAATTCAAGATTCTAAGTCAATAACGCTGTCTGTAAGCTTAGAAAGTAAGTAGGTAGGGTCCTTGCATTATTCATCCTCGTCTCAACTCTCAACCACCTGAAAAGGACGAATTGAATAGCGACGAACGAAAAAAAGAAAAAAATTAAATGGTGTCAGTTTTCAAGCAAGGACCAAAGACGACGACGACTACGACGACGTTAAGGTAGGTAGGAAGGTGGTATCTGTCTGTTTATATAAAACCACCAGACATGTAGATTCCATTAATCCCATCCCAATTAGTATAAAAACCAGTCTGAGCAAAACGAAATCGAAATCAATTTTATCTTTGTTGTCCTTAAGAAAAAAACTTTTACAAGTTTTGTAAAATTGATGCTTCATTGTTTCAAACTTTATGTCAATAAAAGTTGATATCAGTGTGATTTTTCTTAAAGATATGTTTTCTCATTTTACGAACAAAAAGATTTAAGCATCATCGCATATTATTAAATAACAATATTTCCTCTTCTCATCCTCGAATATCTATACCTATTTACAATCCTCAAGAATTCATATTCATTTTACAACATTTTACTGCCCATATAATATGTTTCATAAAAGCAAACAAAAAAAAAGTAAAGAATCCTTTAAATCCATTATTCACATTTCATCAATCTACCAACTTGATGTGTAAACACACAACAAAAGTGCCAACAATTCATTTTTATGATAACAACCAGACCTATAACCCGATACAAACAATAAACAAAAAGACTGATTGCGTCGTAAAAGGACCTACAAACCAAAAAAAAAAAAAAAAACGAGAGCAAAAATATGTACAAAAATAAAAATGGAACATGAAAACCTTTCGTTAACCTCCCGCCAACAGGTGAATCTAGGTCCTTGCTGTGGGTAGCCTTGAAAAATCCTCACCCACACTAATCTATCAAGTTCCGCAGACAAAATAACAAAATGCATACACTCGCATTCTCTCTCTCTTTCTCTTTTTGTCTCTCTCCAAAATCCTCATCATCCAAAACATAAATTCTATGAGGGGGAATAAAATTATTATCCTTGAGTATCCTTACGTACAACCAAAATGTAGACATGAAAGAATCATATGATTCTGTATGTCCTTAAAACCCTCGGCTTTTTTTGAAGGGGAAATGCCACCAGTTGCAAACGTCTATTGTGTCGTAGTAAAAGCTTTCCACATTCCATACATGTAGAAGCAACAAGCTATTAACTGTTGCTCAGTGTTTTAGTACATTTATTTAGCACCACCATTTTAGAACTCACCTGGGGTTAAGGGAAAATAACATTCAGTCGAAAGCACTCTGTTAGTTACTCTTCTTTAGAACAGGATTTCTTGCACCATCAATAACCCCCATTTGTATACTTTGTGGAACACATCCAGGGATATTAAAGCCAATACACCCATATAGCCATAAATTTCTCCAGGAAAGGTAAGCAAAGAAAAAAAGGACACCATCTTCTACCAGGATTCAAAATTGTTGCCTACGAGTTAGTCTGATAAGAGGCTCAATTGCGATCGAACGTTTCCGGTCCTCGTTGTGTTTTTTGAAACAGCAACTAACGTTAGACAAATTTCATTCCAAAAAAAAGGATTCTTAAAGTGATATAAAAAATAAGATATAAATGTATCTATCCATCTCTGCGTAGATAAATTAGAATCTTTCAATAAAAAAAGGATCTACGTTATAAATTTATAAATAGTTTTCCCTTTGAAGAAGAATCTTTAGTTAAAAATAAATTCTTTTAAATAAAATTATAGATTTTTGTGAATACAAATTAAAAGTTGTTTTATATTTTTAGCGTGAAGCCTGATTTTATCAGATTGTATATGTGATGTATTTTTAAAAATTGTATTAAGTAAAATTGTGTTTCTAAAGCGGTGGATAATTTTTTTGAATACGTAAAAAAAATAATTTTCAACTTTCTGCAAGGAAATCAATAAAATTGAAGAATAGAAAATAAATGGAATTATAATTTAATTTTTCTTATTTGATGATTTTGTGAGAGTGAATGTGAGTTTTTTTATCTTTCATTTTTGTGTAATAATAAATTATGGAATCAAGGTGGAAGTTTCGTTGATTTTAACTTGAATTTTATAAAGTGATTCGTGAACTTGTTGTTTTTTTTGTGTTTATTCGTTTTATATTGGAGTACTTATGCCTGCACAGCAATTTTTAAGGATACCTGCTTGAAAAGAGGTTTGTTTGAATTTGAATTTTAACAAAGTTTTCCTTAAATTAATGAAGAAGCTTCAAGGACTATTATAAAAGTATGAATTTTTGTGTACTCAAATACATTCGGAAAATATTAAAGGTGTTTTTCATTTTATAAAACTTGAACAAAATATCGTTGTTGGTATTGTGTTTTATAAAAAAATCTAAAATTAGCATATTTTTAGCTCGAAATTGATTGCTTTTGTTTCAAAATGAAACTGATATTGATTGTTTTAATTCTACTGAAGTTACAAATACAAAATGCGCTGATTTCATTTTTATTTATTTAAAGTTACTCTTTATTTAATTTAAATTTATCGTTAAGTATATTTATTTTAATTTGTATTTATTACATTTTAATGTATTTTCATTTTAAAATTAGTTAAAAATATGTATCAATTATTTTTAGTGATTATTTTTATTGGATTTTATAAAATGTTTCTTAGTTAATATGTGTTATTATATATTAATTTACAACCATTTTATTTTAAGGATTCAATAATTTCACGATTTTATATACATTCATCCATTAAAAAACTCAAATCATAAACAATTGGAAATTGATTTTGTATAACATTTTTCTGCGATAGAAAAAAACCAAATACAAATTTTCAAAACTTTAACTAAAACTAAGTAATCGTTTAAATAAATAAATCGAGCCGTTTTTTAAAATATAATAAAATTTATTAAATAAAATTAGAAACATTATTCTACTTCTCAAAGTTTAAAAAATTGAAACTCGATCTTTATTATGAATAAAACCATTTAACCCGTTTTTAACTTAAAATATTATTCTTTAAAAAAAAAAACCTCTATTAAATGTTGTGTGGAGCAGATTCGACATATTTTCCTTGGATTAACATCAACTTTTTTATAAACGCGTATTCAATCTATGATTTTATTTTATTTGAAGTTTTAATAATCGTATTTATAAATTTGATAATTTTTAAGACTTTACTCAACCTTTAAAAATCACCTCAAAAAGTGGAAAGTGCCTTATGATTGGGGTCTTTGTGGTGGGACACTAAATCAACTTTCCCAAAAACAGGAACAAATACGATTAATGTTGTCTTTTTTTAAAGCAAAATAATTACATTAAATTATGCAACTTATGATAAGATAATCCATATTCAATAAGTGAAGTGAACGTTTTTTAAACGTTAAAATAAATTCAAAAAAATCAATGAACCTTGTATTAGCTCATATCGACGTCTTTAAATAAGAGAAGATTTGGCTATCTTGATGATTCAGCTGGGTGTTCTGCCAATGGCAGCTTTAACTCAATATCACTTCTGAAAACAAGAGATATATCTTCAAAAAGCCAATTTATCGATGTTATTTCGGAAAAAGTGAACATAGAAATGATATTTTTAAATTTATTTATTTGCCCAACATAATATTTCGCAATTCGTGCGTCAAACTTGACCAAACCATAGTCACCAATATTTAGTTTAGTATTACTTTTAAGTTTATAGTAATTTGTGTTTGATTCATCGCAATCAGAGTTTTCACCTTCCAGATATGGTCCAGGAGGCTTACCTCAATCTGCAAGGCTTAAGTCTTCTGAATCACTTGAAGCTTGGATTTGTTTGTTTTGCAGTTTTTTTCTGCTGATTTGTGCTTATATCAGCTTTTAACTAACTTTAAAAAGCCAGATTTTTAATTATTTAATTTTCAAAACTTTTGTTTTCTGAAATACAATCCATTTTTACAAAGATTTCTTTTCGAAAAATCTTAAAATTTCTAAACAAAAGATCCCATTGGAAGTTATTTTAATCGGGGAGATTTGTTTATTAAAAAAATTTTAATTTAAAGGTCTTTAGAATGGAAATCGATTTTTTGAAAGATGTCTGGAAGTGCGTGTTTTCGTTGGCCATATTTCAAAAATTCACAAATATATCGACGTTAAAATATGCAGAAAGGACTTACAAAAAAATTGATAAATATCGCTGACCTCAAATATCTTACGAACCAATGTAACGATATACATATCCAACGATAAGTGTATTAAAAATTGATTTTATGTTATTAAAAATCGGTACATTTTTTAGAAATATTTTACATACATAAATAAAACACTAAATTAGTGAAAAATGTATTTATGATTGTTGAGAAGTTTTTACTTCTGGTTTTTGATTTTCAAATTATTGTATCTTTTACGAAATATTATTGCTGACTTTTGTAAAATAAATAAAAAAAATCCTACGAAAACTCGCACACTTATTTGGTTTAACGTCCTCAATACCGCAACAAAAAACAGCTTAAACTTCTTTTTAAGTTTATTTAAATATAACACTGGTTAACAAGGTTTTGTTCACGATAAACTAGAACATGTCAAAATGGTTTGAAAGTGTTTTTATATGTTTTTTTTGTGACTAGTCTGTCTCTAAACATGGTTACAATGTTACACAAAAAAAGTAAAAAAATATTAAATACAAAATAATCGTCCCATTACAAAACTGTCCGTCATCCCTAAGTTATTTGAGTCCATTATTTGAAAAGTCATATAGTTTAATTGTAAGTCTATAATTTGTCACAGTCACCGTGGTTTTGTTCAAAATAAGGCAACAGTTACTGACATTTTTCATTTCAGATCTTTTTGTTTAGATTTGTTTGAAAAACGGAAACAAGTTTACTGTGTCTTCTCAGACTTCAGTAAGTGCTTTGATAAATTGTGCCATAAAACATTTACTTCCAAACTTAAATCCCAAGGCTTTAACGATAAGTTAATTGGGTTTCGTCGTAATCATATAATAGATCGTACAGCGTAGTTTTTAGGAATAAGCGGTGATCATATTTTTAAACCAATTCTGGCGTACCACAAGGTAGCCACTTAGGACCTCTACTGTTTATTTTGTATGTTAACAATTAACCTTCTATTATAAAACACTCATCTGTTTTAATTTACGCTGATGACATTAAAATTTTCAAACCTTTTGGCACACTTTACGACTGTTTACAAGATGATCTAAATAGTTTTCGGGAATGGTGTCTTATACGAGTAAATAAGCTTTTACTAAACATAGACAAATGTAAATCAATGTTCTTTACATGCAAACAAAATGTTTTGACCTTCAATTTTCAATTAGACTCTTCTTATTTGACTAAACTCTCTACTTTCTCTGACCTGGGTTTTATTCTTGACTCAAAATTAACTTGTAGAAAAATCATAATGACTATATTATTAAAACGCCCGGATTTATAAAGCGGTTTTCACATGATTTTCGCGACCCTTATATTCCTAAACTTCTTAATATATCATTTCTAAGACCAATATTGGAATCTGACTGCATAATATGGGCTCCCTTTATTCAGTCCATATAAGTGAACTGAATAGAAGGAGTACAAGGAAGATTCATGCGCTTCTGCCTCCTTTTCTTCCCATGGTCTGATAGGGTCAAACTTCCACCGTACAATCATAGGCTCACGCTCATAAATCTTCCATTGCTTCATAAACACAAGGAGTACATTCAGTTGTGCTTTATTATAAAATTAATCAATGAGTCAGTCATATCACCATCAATTTTGGAACAATTAAACTTTATCGATAGCCGTACAAGTTTTAGAAGACAAGTTCCTTTACGTCCTATATCAAGCAGATCGAACTATGGTGAAAACAGTCCCCTCAACCAATTGCTTTCAGTATATAACAAGTATTACTTTTTGGTATATTTCGTAAGCGATGATTTTAAAAGTAAACCATTTAAAGTAAATTTTGTCAATACTCCAGTTTAGCTTTTTTTCAAATTGCTTGTAGCATTGTAGATCTATAAATCTAAGAATTCATGTAAATAATATTAGTCTTAAGTTCTAACGTTAGTTTGTTTAACGAATTAAATAAATAAATTAAATAAATGTCAGTTTTTATAAATAAATAAATAATGTTGAAAACAGGTACTTTTAGAGGTTTAGCTGAAAGTAAAAATTTTAATTCGAAATCAAACATTAAGAATTTAATCCAAAACGTACTTTTCAAGACCATGAAATCACTAAATCAAGAAATTCAAGTTTGCTTAAACTGCAAATATATAAAGATCGATAACTTATGAAATAAGGTATTAAGTAATTTAAAAAGACTGGTTCAAACACAAATATTCTGAAGGATATATTTCACAACTTGAAACTTGTCAAAAATATTTAAAATTATTTCGAAATATAGCGTATCCTTTTTCCTCTGGAGCCAACCGAGGTTTTTATGTATAATTGTTCCAAATTAAAAAATCATGTTCTAAGGCATTTATAGCCTTAATATATTTAATCTTTGATAGTATTTTTAATGTATCTGCTTTATAATTATTCGCTCGCTTAAAACAAAAATAACATTATTTAAAGAACCATAATATTCTTCCTAAAACAAAATTAAATAAATTGAATTGTTTAATTTCATAATAGTCTTTATTTTTATGAAATTATTCAATTTTATTCGGTTGTAAAGTTACAAAAATTACGTTCTTCCATAAGAGACTCTAATAGAAATGGGTTCGTCCTGTATCTTACGGTATTCGTTTTAATGAGCGATATCTTTATATCATACGATAATTTTTGCTCTCGATTAATATTCATAAACTTTATAGTGCAAGAGATAAGAAGAATTAAAAAGGCATCAATGTCGAGCCCATTTACTTCAGGTTTTACTTTGATACATTTCTTTATGAATTAATTCTACATATTTTTATTAAAATTTTAAAATTCCTCCAATAGTATATTATATACAAATATATAAAGAATATTATTTTTTTCAAGCCGTTAATCTATACAGAGTTTAAGCTGTATGTAAAGTCACAATATTTTCATGGATTAATAATAATAATAATAATATCCGCTAGCGGCATTGACACGTCGTTATCACTATAAGGACAAAAAATATTATACATTTTTATGCACGTGGAATATACAATATTCTCTTAGTTAATAAATGTATACATTTTGTATTCTGTATTAACTTTATGCTCCCGCTAGCCAGAAGGTAGTTTAAGTAAGGGAATGGAAGTTGATTGTTAAATCATTTTACTAAAGGATACCATAGGTGGTGATTAAATATTATGTTTATTTACGTAGGTATACTTTCCTGCAAAAGTACGAGTATATAAATATTATACTTATATATTAAAATATGCAAGAAAATACTTCGTGTCAAAATAAAGTCAACTGAATTATGTACTTTTACTCTACTTTGATAATAATGAGGACTCAATTGATTTAATTTCATTTAAAAATTCGAAAATATTACAATTTTTTCTCGGAATTAAAAATTCAGTCACAAGGAAAGTTATAGGAATTATGAATGAAAGCATCTGGTTCAATATTCAACCTTATGTTTTTGCATTTTATATTTCTCTTATATAGTTACATTTTTTAAATACATAAACATAATGTAAGTTCGATTAAGAAAGATTCAAGCTAATTGAAATATTAGTTCTTTAAAAAATTGAACTCAACTTGATAGCCTAATTTGTGTTTTTATATATTTTTGTTTCAAAAAAGCCCACACAAAGCAAAACATGCATTTTTCAAAATATATTTCTGTCCACATTAATTTTAAAATGGAAATCATTGGAATGAATTTTGTGATAATAAACCATTAGGTTGGGGTCGAAATACTGTATGGATCATAATAACGTATTTAAAATATTGTATTTCGAATTACTCTATGTGCAAAATACTGCATGTCAAATTCCTATCATCAATAATTGCATAAACAATTGCACCAAACTAATTAATCTGTCAAAACCTCCAGTTTTATACAGTATTTTAAATTTCCAGCATTATGAAATGCAAAATATTAACCATACAGTATCATACAGAATTTTGACCATACAGTATTTTAAAAGACAGCATTTCGACCCACTCCCCAAACCATTTTAATTTTGGTTTCATTGCAATTTGAGAATTCAAATTTTCCTTCAAGACTTTTTGCAAAATTTTATTAAATTCACTTCATCATATTAAAAGCGTACTCATTTATTGAAAGTATAAAATATGTTTTTCTTGCACTTATACATTTCTAAAGAACATTTAAAAAAAAACAAATCGAGAGGCTAGCATACATCAAAAACTTATAACTTTCCATGAGCATCCTTAAAAATAATTGCTATACTGTATTCTATTGCATTCAAAAATTGGAGTTTAAGCTATTTTTTTTGTTAAGAAATTTAGGACGTTGAACGAATTTAGTGAAATATCTTGCAACTTTTTTCTTATTTTACCGAAAATCGACACAAATATTTTGTGCAAGATAAATAAGTTGCAGTAAATGGCTCAAAATTTTAAAGAACCTATTGTTAAGGGTTATACAATAAAAAAAAACAATTAAACTCTTGATAACTGTTAAGGAATTGCTGTAATTAGAAAATATGTCCAGGCCTTTTTTAAAGACTGTTCAAATATATTTTTAAAAACATTTATTACAGGTTTTAAATTAGAAAATTAAGAAGCAAGAAAAAAGAAAGAAAAACCCGGTGAGGGACGTCTAAATATCAATCTTAAAAGCTGAAATTTGAACAGTACAATTTCACCAAGCTCTTAGAAAAAGTCTAATCCCTCTATGCGTTTAAAAGATAGTTCACTCCTAAACACATTTTAAAAAATAAATGGTGGCAATTTTTTTGCAGGTTTTCCTATTTTCTTAAGAAATTTTAAAATCATTGTACCACATGAAAAATGTCGTTAAAATAAAAAATGTGGACAGTTATTTCAAAGATTACATTATTTATTTTTAGAAAAATTGAAGTTGATGGGTCTTGAGATATTTGTTACGCAACACCTTTTTCGAAACAATTTGTTTAAAATCCAGCAATGATTTTTACTTACGACCTTTAAAAATTTATGGTAATAATTGCATTCGCACAAAAATCAAACTCAAGTCTTGTCGATTGTGTTTCAACTTTGAAATTAAGTCTTAAAACAGATCTAAGTTAGGTTTTATTTTATTTACTTCCCATAGGAAATTATTGCAAATATTAATTGTTAAATGTAATTATTAGTTATTACCGATTTGTCAAATTGAAAATCTTGACATTTCTCGACGTTTTAAGGTCCCTAGAGTCGAAATAAAAGATTTTTAGAAAGATGTCTGTGCGCTCGTGTGTACGTACGTTCGCAATGTTTTTTTCGTCGTCCATAGCTTAATAACCAGAAGACCTATCGGCGTCAAACAATTGTTGTTTTACATATAATAAGACCAAAGATCCAGAAAAGACTCTCAAGAAAATTGCGTGGGTGTTTTTTTTAACATAGCAGTTTGAAAAAAGATGAACATTTTAGTAAGCCCTAAATATCTCACGAACCAATAACGCTAGAGACTTGAATTAAATTCTATATTTTATATTGTAACGTGATACCAAACAAGTATTTTGTGGAAAAAATCCAATTAACGGTTTTTTATAAACCAAAAAAAAATTTGTCGAATCGAAAATTTACGAATAAGAAATGATTTCATCTCCAAAACAAGTTTTTTTTTAAAAAATTAATAAAGTTGTAAAAAATTGATTTTCGACTCAAATATCTTTTTAAAGATTTGAGTTTATGGCTTCCAACTTATTTTCACTTATAAGAAATATTGTTTTCAACATTCAAAAAAATTTTGGAAAAAATTGAATCGACAAGTTTTTTACAAAAAACTAAAAAGCTAAAAAAAAAATTAATAAAACTTGGTAAAAATTGATTTTGTACTCAAATATCTTTTGAAAAATTTGAGATTATTAGCTTAAAACTACTTTTATCTTTTAAAAAATATTGTTGCCAACATTAAGTTAAATTTTGAGAAAAATCGAATTGACAGATTTTTTTACAAAAAATTAAAACCTTAAGAAAATTAATAAATGTTGGTAGAAATTGATTTTGGACTCAAATATCTTTTCAAAACTTTTATTGATGTCAACATTCAGTAAAATTTTAAAAAAAATCAAATTGACAGTTTTGTTTACAAAAAATAAAAACCTAAAAAATAACAAACAATACTAAAACTTGATAAAAATTTACTTTCGACTCAGATAGCTTTTCAAAAATTAAAAATATTGCCTTGAAAATTTTTTGTAATTCACAGAAAATATTGTTTTTGATATTCAGTAGTTTTTTTAAACCCAACAGTCCGTTTTCTCATAAACAAATAAAATCTATAAAAAATACTACGCAAATTTGATGAAAATTGATGTTCAGTTCTCAATATCTCTCAAATTAATTTCATTCATCCAATTTTTAAAAATTTAATAAATGCTTCTGAAATTGGTAAAAAATTATTTTCGACTAAAAATCTATTTAACAAAACTAGATTTTCAACTTAAACTATTTTTTTATATGGAAAATATTGTTGGAAATTTTAAAATTTTTAAGAATAATTCAACTGACAAGTTTTTAACCCAACACGAAAACCTACAAACTTTTAAGCAAGACAAATCGACAGACGGGATGGGAAGTTATCAGTGTGGTTCGCATCCCAGGCTCTTTTTTTTAAAAGCCGAAAATGAATGCAAATGATTTGATCAATAATCAAAACCTAGCAGTTTCTCGAAAACGGCCCGAAATTTTATTTAATTATTTGTATCCTTTACTGGTATCAACTTTTGTATCAACAAGCTCTTATTATATTTTAAGAATATTTAATGATCAAAATTGATTGGTTTTCTTGGATTATGTAAAAATATTAATTTCACAATTCGATATCACAAAAACGGTTTAAAATTTTTAATACGAACTTCACATATAAAGAGTTTGTTTATTTTACTCAATAACTAAATAACACATCACAAATAATTCTTGAAAAAAAACTAAAGTTAGTTTAAAAAATTAAAGGACTTTTAAAGTTTAACTTATTTTGAGGGTACATTTTTTTAATCTTTAAACATAGGTACTATTTTTTAAGAGACTCTTTGACCAAATCGTTTATTTCATTTAAATTAAAATCCTTGAAATATTTTTTTTTCAGTTAATCAACTTTTTGAATTGTGATTGTATTAGAAGTTAAGATTTTTAAATTATCTTGAAGGACATCGCTTTGAGACTGCTTGCAATGTTTTATTAAAATCACTTCAGTTAAACATCATGAATGTTTCAGCATTTGTTTAAAATCATTTTAAGTGCAATATGCACTTTCTTAAACTAAGATTCTTTTAAAGCCGAATTTAATATTTATTAAAAAGTTCTACATAAAAAAACAAGCTTTAAATACACAATAAATCCGAAAATATTATTCATGAAAAATATGGATGTCCAAGTTTTGGTTTTTCTTTTTTGAGAATCGTAATTTTTTTAATTAAAATAATTGAGTTAATTTTATATTCTTACCTTTAATTTATGTATTTCTATAAATTATTAGCTCAAAATCAAAACTTTGAACATTTAGCATTTAATAAAATTTTCTATAAATTTTAAACCAAAATTTTTTTTGACGGTCAAATGTATTCTTTTAATGAAAAGTAAATTCTGCCTAAGTAAATATAAACAAGAAAAAAAATAAGGTAAACAAAAATATGGGAAAAGTATTGAAAACATTCGAAATAAATATAAAAAGATTAAATAGTAATAATCCTAGTAGCCTTGAAAATGGTTTTCATCCTCAGGTTAACCAATGCATTTTTCTACCAAACATCATTGCTGGGTTTACATACAAATAAGTGCTTACATCATTATTCCTTTCGTGAGGCTGCAAAATTCGTTATGTTATAAATTATTTTATTTGGATATTTTCTGTTCACAATATTAAACACTTAATAATAAAATATATTTAACGAACAAACTGAATTACCTTTACATTTTATTTGTGTTTTTATTAAGTTTTTAAAAATTATTCCAATTTTTATAATCCATTAAAACAACATTATTGTTTTATTTAAATGATTATAATGATATTTTTCAAAATACAATAAATATTTCATGATTTATTTACCTTCAAAAAGGATTTCATTGAATTCATTACAAGGACATTCCACATAATAAATATACAAATGTACAATGTACACCTACATATGTATGCTTAATTTAATTTGTATAAAATTGACATAACGAACCAATTTATTATTTAATTCGAAATTTCATTTCCCTTTGATGCTTGATGTTAAAAAAAATAATTCAAACAAAAGTTAACTTTATAAAGAACAACAGAAAACCCAGGACAAAAAAAAGGAATCAAAAAAGAAAATCAATACCATGTAGGTATTGAACACCTCTAAAGTATTTCCGTTATTGGAAATTTACATCAATCCTTGGAAAATGCAAACACCAGGCACCAGGACGGCAGCACCACCAACCAGCATGTCACGGAGGTCGTTGATATAAATTTTGTTGAACATAACAAAATAAAATAAAAACATTGTTATTCTTCTATGTTGCTGTTGCTGTTATAACTGTTGATGGAGTTGCTTGCAAATATTGTCCTGTCCGTGTGCTAGTGCTATACAAGTAGATGAATCGATAAGCAACTAAAGTTGTTAACCGCAATATAAATATAAACTTAGGGTAGGTGATAGAGTTGCCAGATTGGGACCTTTATCGGATATTTTTTGAAACTTGCTGACACAAAATTTAGCCTACATCTTATCCATAATCTAATTCTAAAAAATTTTGTATAAAAATATATTTTATTACAGTTGTTTTTTCGAATACAAATAAATTCCAATTGAAGCTTTAAGATTGTTATTAAATTGGACTGTTTTTGGACCACTTTTTCAACTGCGATTTTTGGCTTAGAATATTTTTAAATTGTGTAATAGAACTAGTTTGGGAAATGGCAACCCTCATAGGTAGGTGTGTGTGTGTACTTAAGTTTGTATTTGTGCTTGTGTTTGTTTTCGTGTGATGAGCTGACGACCCTTAAGCCTCTAAATATAGAATAAAATATCGAGCACTTCCAATGAGTCTGACTATCCTATCCTTACACCTTATACTTTACAGCTTACAGCACACGACCACAAAAAACAAGGACCCCATCATTCTCACCCTCTTAAATAAGAGGTGTTATACTCTCTCACGTGCCAGTCCAACTATACCACAATTCCTAAAGGTAAGGTACCTATACCTACCTATCAATGTATTGTATATCTTTACGATATATAGAAATATTGTAACCTGTAACTGTAAAGGGGGACAGATGAAGCACATAAAGTTCACTTCATCGATTATTGACGACTCTTCACAAAAACAATAGTCCTGCCTGCCTGGCTGGTCTCGGTTTTCCACGTCCATTATCTACCTTCACGTCTTTGTCGGTGGTCGTTGGACGGTCGTAGTCCTCGCCTCAAACTAAGGGTACAGGTCAGAGCTCGGAGACGAAGCAAAGTGACACAATGCGTATAGCAATGGTTCTCTGCATGGGGATTCTTAATATTGATATATTTTCCCTTTAGACAGGGAACTATATTGATTGTAACTTGTAACCTACCTACTATACCTTTTGCATACTGAATTCTAGTGGGTGGGAATGAGGCAGGGTCGGGTAGGGTCAGGTCGAGCTGGGCCGGACTTGAAGCTATGGTGGCACTAAATAGATATTTGGGGGTGTGATTCTTTGGGATATAGTATTTGTTTGCTCATTTGACAGCCTAGCAAATATAAGGCATCGACTATAATGTTTTTGCAAAATATATGTTAAAACCCCGACAAAGTTATTAAAAGAAGTGCTTTGATTGTTATAATGCGTGTGTGGGTCGTGGTTATAATTGTGAGTGATGAAGAGAATTTGCTTATTTACAAACGAACCTATAACTCTACATACAAACATATCCCGAATGACATTATAATAAGGGCTTGGCATATAGTTAAGCGCGTGCGACCATATTGGTTTTAAGGTTATAGCACCAATTCATAAGCTTTTAAAAGGTTTTCTTTTTGTAAACAATTTTTGACACTTCAGAAGTGGGATTACTTAAAATTGGAAAATATTCATAACGCAAATGATTGATGATTTAAGATCAATTGTGTACTATTGGTGGAAATTTTTAAAAAGGTGTTAAATTAATAACTAAGGGTTTATAGACAAATATAATGATTAATAGATTAAGTTTTAATTATTATTCACATTGAGCGACAAAAAAGAATGTAACCCTATTTAAAGAATTATTTGAATAAAAAACACTGTATTATTTTCAATGAATTGACATATAAAGTTTTCCAAAAAGTATAACAAAGAAATTTTTAAAAAATAGTACAAGTTTTTAAATGATGTGCTATTTCACCTTGACTTGAATTATTGAAACATTTTCACCATTCTTTACTTTTCATATTAAAAATATTGAAATAGGTCCGATTTGTCAAATAAGAAATTTTGAAATTTCTCTACCTTTCAAGATATCTAAAATTTAAATCAAAGGCTTCATTATAGATTTTTAGGTGAGCGTATATTCGTACCATCGGTATACCTTTTTTTGACGGCCATATTTCAAGAACCAGTAAAAATACTGACTTTAAATAAATTTTGTTTCACAAATAATAAAATCAAAAGAAAAAAATTCTTTCTGAAGATTGCTGTAAGTGGTTTTTTGACTATACACCAATTGAAAAAAAGAAAAATTAGAACATATCACACGAACCAATAACGCTAGCGACTTTAATTAAATATTAGAATATACATTGTGGCACGATACCAATTCGGAAAAAAAAAAACAAAAAAAAAGGTTTTTTTTTTTCATGATTAAAAAGTTAATTAACACCTTGAATAAATACTGATATTTCTTCCAAAATAATTTTGGCAACTTGTTTGTAGTTCTTAGAAAAATTGGAATGCAAAAATTGATTTTCAAGTCGAAAACTGACAGAAATTAAAAGATTGGTATCAAACCATTTTACTAAAAACTTTATTGAAAACAGGAAATTTAAGTTTTATTTTATTCAATTTATTTCAAATTAGAGGATTATTCAAACTTTAGAACATCAAAAAACACTATTATCTTTCGAAAAACAATATTTGTTAATCTTACAAACATTAAGATGAAAATTAAAACAAAGATAGAGTGTTAAAATTTTGAGATTTATTAAAAGGCACAAATATGTCATATTATATTTTCTTCTTCTGTAAGGGCTTTTAAACACCAAAAATATCAATTAATTACTAAATTATCAACATTTTGGGGCACTTTGCACATGGAAAATATATGAAAATTCAAATTGGATGACTGAGGAATTATTTGAAGTCAATATCTTCTATCTACCGGGAACCAAACATCGATTTTTACCAAACTTGCGTACTATTTTTCGTTGATTTTATTTTTGTTCATGAAAAAACGCACTGTTGGATTTTTATACAAAAATTACTGAATGTCGAAAACAATATTTTCTGTAAAATTAAATTAGTTTGAAGCTAACGTTTTTAATTTTTAAATAGAAGTTTGAGTCGAAACAAAATTTTTACGAACTTATTTTTTGTTAAGAAACTGTCAATTCAATTTTTCTCAAAACATTACTGAATGATGACAACAATATATTTTTTAAGACAAAATTAGTGTGAAGCCATGACCCCAAATTTTTGAAAAGATATTTAAGTCAAAAATTAATTTTTACGAACTTTTAATAATGTTTTTTTTAAGTTTTTTTATTTTTGGTAAAAAACGATCAATTCGATTTTTTCTGCTAACTGATCTTTTTAAAGAGCATAGATTTGAGCAGTATTTAAAAAAAGTGATCCTGAGCCCCCAGATAACTACAGGGCATATCGATTTTACCGTGCCTTCGGAAAATATTCACCCAACTTCTATACCAAAGATTGACGAAATTCGTTGAAGAGAATCAACTACTTAGTATTTTCCAAGCTCGTTTTCAATTGGGTCTATCAACAGTTGATCATATATTTGCACTCACTTCTATAGTAATCAAAATGTTCTTTGAGAACAAAAAAAAACTTTTTTACTAGGAGTTCTTTAATTTATAAAAAAAATTTCGTCCCTAGGCATATCAACAAAATTTCTCAACTTATATAAGCTTCTTATAACCCATACCTCTGCTGCTGTATGGAATTGAAGTAGAATGTCTAATTTCTTCAATACAAGTGCTGGTGTTCACAAGGCTGTGGATTAAGTCCATTTATGTTTGCACTATATATTGATGACGTATGCAAAGATTTCCTTGGTGGTATAAAGGTTGGTAAAACATTAATAAAAATGCTCCTATACGCGGATGACATTGTACTATTGGCATATAAACCCATAGCTTTCAAATAAACAAGCTCAAGCGTTTTTGTGATTTATCGGATAAAAGTATATGCAAATGTTTCAAAGTCGAAAATCATGGTTTTTGAAAATACTCATAGAAGAACAACTTCCCAAGACAAATGGTTTCTAGAAAGTGAACCAATGGAAATAGTAAATCAGTTCAAATACTTAGTTTTCTTGATAACTCGTAACCTTGATTTTCGCTGACATGTAAAAGAAAAATGCACTGCAGCCAAAACGGGAATAAATCTTATGTGGAGTAATTTCTTCTGCAACAAGTATGTGGATGCAACTGCTAAATTTAGAGTGTTATGCAAATCATCTGTTTGGCTATCAAAACTTAGAAGAGTTTTAAGTAACTCAACGCTTATTTTTCAAGCGCACCTTTAAACTGGATAACTCAACACCTACATATGCAATCTACACTGAATTCCGGTATGCCATTAGTAAAGGGTAATTTTTTTGAGGTTAGGATTTTCATGCATTAGTATTTGACAGATCACGCGGGATTTCAGACATGGTGTCAAAAAGAAAGATGCTCAGTATGCTTTGACATTTCATCATGAATAGACTTACTAACGAGCAACGCTTGCAAATCATTGAATTTTATTACCAAAATCAGTGTTCGGTTCGAAATGTGTTTCGCGCTTTACGTCCGATTTATGGTCTACATAATCGACCAAGTGAGGAAACAATTAATGCGATTGTGACCAAGTTTCGCACTCAGTTTACTTTATTGGACATTAAACCAACCACACGAATGCGTACAGTGCGTACAGAAGAGAATATTGCGTCTGTTTCTGAGAGTGTTGCTGAAGACCGTGAAATGTCGATTCGTCGCCGTTCGCAGCAATTGGGTTTGTGTTATTCGACCACATGGAAGATTTTACGCAAAGATCTTGGTATAAAACCGTATAAAATACAGCTCGTGCAAGAACTGAAGCCGAACGATCTGCCACAACGTCGAATTTTCAGTGAATGGGCCCTAGAAAAGTTGGCAGAAAATCCGCTTTTTTATCGACAAATTTTGTTTAGCGATGAGGCTCATTTCTGGTTGAATGGCTACGTAGATAAGCAAAATTGCCGCATTTGGAGTAAAGAGCAACCAGAAGCCGTTCAAGAACTGCCCATGCATCCCGAAAAATGCACTGTTTGGTGTGGTTTGTACGCTGGTGGAATCATTGGACCGTATTTTTTCAAAGATTCTGTTGGACGCAACGTTACGGTGAATGGCGATCGCTATCGTTCAATGCTAACAAACTTTTTGTTGCCAAAAATGGAAGAACTGAACTTGGTTGACATGTGGTTTCAACAAGATGGCGCTACATGCCACACAGCTCGCGATTCTATGGCCATTTTGAGGGAAAACTTCGGAGAACAATTTATCTCAAGGAATGGACCGGTAAGTTGGCCAGCAAGATCATGCGATTTGACGCCTTTAGACTATTTTTTGTGGGGTTACGTCAAGTCTATAGTCTACACAAATAAGCCAGCAACTATTCCAGCTTTGGAAGACAACATTTCCGAAGAAATTCGGGCTATTCCGGCCGAAATGCTCGAAAAAGTTACCCAAAATTGGACTTTCCGAATGGACCACCTAAGACGCAGCCGAGGTCAACATTTAAATGAAATTATCTTCAAAAAGTAAATGCCATGGACCAATCTAACGTTTCGAATAAAGAATCGATGAGATTTTGCAAATTTTATGCTTTTTTTTTTAAAGTTTTCAAGCTCTTAAAAAATCACCGTTTATTTTTAAAGATTCTAAAATCAAATGCTGATTATATAATAAAAGTTATGAAAAGGCCTGACTCAAAGCTTCAAAAAGAGATATTAAAATATGGTCTTAGACGTCAAATATCGCCTTTCAAAGAATGGAATGATCTAGCTTTTAGACACAGTGTAGACTTTGACCTCAATAATACAGCCTATACCAATTGGCAGGACTTATTCTTTAGTTGTATAGCTAAAATAGATGATTCCTCGTATTTGGGATGCCTGAATAGAGTGCAGACATCGACATTTAGTCTTATATATAAAGAATTAAGCCACACACTTTTTATTCGAAATTATTTCAACGAAAAACTCACTCTTAATCAAATGAGTGTTATCTTTAAAGCAAGGACTGAAATGCTTTGCTTAAATTATGGACCTCTTAGAACTGATCTTCGCCCGATATGTAGTTTGTGCAACCGCAATGAAGCCGACAACGTGTATCATTTTCTAGCTGTGTGCCCAATCTTACAAGAAATCCGCAGGCTTTACTTCTCAAAGAGTTTCCTTACACTTGAAGATACAGAGGATCTTTTAAATGGTTAAAACATATTCCTAATTTTTTTTATTTTTTTTTATTTATTTAAAATTTATTAAATCTGATATTATAGCTTAATACTTATTTATTTCGGAAATGTTATATTATTGTATAAATGTATTTATAACTTTAACCTTTTCTTTCTTTTTACCAAAAATTCGAAATAAGTCAATTAGGCAGACGGCAAAATTTTTGTCAAGCTTTACAATTCTTATATCAACGAAATGTAAAAAAAATTATCGAGAAATAAAGAATGTTTTAAATATAATAATAATAATAATAACATGAGTTTTTGAGTATAATATTAAAATTTTGATCATGTTTTAAACATTTCCTTCTATACAAGCTCATCACATTAAGTCACTCATGTTTCCATATTCAGTTACAATTATGTTTTTTTTTTTAATTATTTCAAGACCTTAAACATTAATTCGAATGTGTAACTAAAATGTTTAGACTAAAAATTATTCATTTCCCAATAGAAATTATATTTCTTTTCTTTAATGGTACAGTTTTAGTATAAAAATTGTTTGATGTTTTATATATTCTTGAAATTTAAAGAACCATGATTAACATTTTTGGTTGGAATAAGTAACTAAGCAATCATGATTTAGCCAAAGGAATAATATTTGATCTATATTTAATGAGTGGAAACGTTGTAGAACAAAATTTAACTTGCCTTTCTTAGAACTCGAAATCGATCAAATCCTATAAATTGACTATTTTTGATTCCGAAAAAATCAACCGCAAAAAAAGTTAATTTCATGCAAATCACCATTTCACAAAAAAGAATCAACCATAAAAACCAAATCCTATTTGTGAAATCAGAGTTTTCTTTTTCCTTCTTTTCATTCTATAAAATATATCTATAAATGAAAAGTCAAACAGAAACAACCACATTTATTGGAAGGTAATCATTTGTAAGACATCTCGACTTATTTTTGTTTTTTTTTTGGTTTTGGAAAGCACATCAGAGAAAAACGAATGTATCTAAATATTCAACTCAAATAAGAACTTTCTACTTCATCATTTATGGTATAGCATTATTCAAATCATTCGTATTTTTTTTTGATATAGGATAAAATATTTTCGAAGAGAATATCTGAAAATAGTAACTATGTATATGTTTGTGTATGAGTGAGTGAAAAAATATATACCTACCATCTACCTAAGAAAAAAATCAATACCTGATGATGAAGATAAAATTGTTAGAAAATATCCCTTTTCGATGGAAGGAAAACAATTCATTTAGTATATCCTTCTATACCTAGACCTGTTTTAGTCTATAAAGTGGTTAAACAAGGCCTTTCATTTTTCAAGGAGGTTTTCGATTTAAGATTAAATTTTCAATTTTTGTTTTTTTTTTAATTGTTATGATCTGAAAATGAAATTTCAACTTTTCAATTTGGCTCGGTTTAGCAATATAACTTTTCTGTTTCCAAGCTTCGTAAAGAACTTATGTATGAAAAATATTATAGTTTCATATATCTAAAAAATTAAAGAAACTTTTATGATGTTAGCTTAAGGTGGTTTTATAATTTAGTTTTTATTTGGGTTATATACTTTGGGCTTTACTTTTCTTCTAAATAAGTTCTTGTATGATTTCTAAAGTACATGTTTATTTAGGTACCTACTCGTATAGAATATAAATTAAATTTTCCATAGCGATGTCTGCGACTTCGTGAGTACGTTTTTAACACAGTTGCAAAAGTTTAAGTTTCACTCTAATTCACAATCTAGTAATTGTCTAAAGAATTACAAATTTAATTTAATCATTAACTACTAATAAACAATTGAATGCAACCAATTTATTGCATAAGCTAATGAGTAAATTCTTTTGGAAAAATTATTAAGTAGACAAATTATATGCTAGCTTTATTAATTTTTGATTTTCAAAAGCCTAAAAACTACTTTCTTTAAGAATTAAACAATTATCAGTCTTATTTAATAGAATTCGCTAAACAGATGAATAGTTATACAGTGAATAAGGATTTATGTAGGCTCTATGTAACGTTGCGAAAATTCTTATTTATACAAAATTCTGCTATAGATTTTAGTTATACAATGCTTATATCAAAAAAAGTACCATAATGTCTATAAAATCAGCTTGTTGTCATAACAACTAAAATAATTCCAATTATTTTTATGATATTCTCTTTCGAAAATCTATATTTTTTTTTAATTCTTCGTTTCTTCGGCTCACGAGCTTACCTGGAGAGGAATTATTGTTTTTATTTTAATTTCAAAAAGAGAGGAGAGAAATAAAAATGACATTTACGAAATAATAATAACAATAATTTCCTTATGTAGGCTCTATTCAACCTCAAAACGCGTTTAGCTTATTATGGGACTATGCAACCTTGTATAAGTTTTATAAATAGCATTTTTGCGTTTAGAGGCATTATAGAGATTACATAACTTTATGTAGGCTCTATACAGCGTTTTTAAATAAGACTGTATGTATTTAAAACAAACTTTAGAATTTATAATCTTCCAAAAATGTTGTGACTATTTTTTTTTAGATTATAAGTCACTTCGTAGTTAGATAATATTTTTTTTTTTAAATTATAAGTCATTTAGTAATTTGTGAATAATTTGTTTTTAATTTAATTTTTAAGTTTATAAGTTTTTAAAATTAACAAATCATCTACAGACTTTCTACTTAATGATTTTTCAATTCAAAAATTCGCAACACTAGTTTGGAGTACATTTTTTCCTCCTTCAAATCTTAAGAACCATACCGACTTTAGTTTTTCAAATTGTCTAGAAAATAACAACATAAGATGTAAACAAATCAAATTAAAAACAATTCAATTATTATTTTTGTATTGTACCAATTTAAAAAAAAGCATCAATTAAGTTTTCAGCAACAAAAAAAGCCATTGACTTCTGTTAAAGGCCTAACTAAAAATAGAGGCCAAAAAATCGTCGTTTTGTGCATTCTTTTTTTCGAATTTCGAAAATACCACAAAATAAATCATGTTTACAGAATCGGAATTTTTTAATCATTTCCAGTGACTACTAACAATCAATTTTTTAAGCTATTTATTTCAAAGTCGTGGTTGTACAGCGTTTTTTTTTTACCATGACGTCCCTTTTTGAAAGTGAAAAACTTACCTACATAATCAGATAAATTTTGATAACATAAAATAGGCTGTGATGCAACCCACACTAACTTCCTTCCTGTCTGTCAATTTGTCTTGCTTAAAAGGTTTGTAAGTGTTTTTATTTTGTTAAGAAATTAGTCAATTGAATTATTCTAAAAAAAATTAAAAATTAATAACAATATTTGGCATATAATGAAATAGTTAATATCAAAATCTATTTTTGTTCACGAGATTTTTTAGTAGTAAACCAATTTTTAACAATTTTAATAGCATTTCTTAAAAGTTTTTATATCTTACATAAAGAATACAAATTTGATGAAAAATAATAATTTGAAGTCAAAACCTCCTATTATTCACGTGATATCGAAAACCGATATCATTTTTACTAAATTCACGTAATGATTTTAGTTAATTTTATTTTTTTATGAAAAAACGGACTGTTTAAATTCAAATCATTCATTTAAATAATTTAAAATCAATGATTTTTATTTTTGAAACTTTTGAGTCAAAAATCAATTCTTACGAACTTTTAGAAACGTTTGTTTTTCAAGGTTTTTATTTCAAACTTTTAATTCGATTTAAAAAAAATAAACCGAATGTTCAAAAAATATTTCTTATATGTTAAAATTAGATCTTAGCCAAAATCTCAAAGTTTTAAAATTAATTTTAAGTCGAAAATTAATTTTTACCTACTTTTGTTAATTATTTTGTAAGTTTTTAATTTTTTCTAAATAAAACTGTCAATTCAATTTTTCTTTAAATGCTACTCAATTTTGTAAACAATATATTTTTTTAAATAAAATAAGTTTAAAGCCAATGTCTCAAAGTTTTGGAAAGTTGTTTGAGTCGAAAATCAATGTTAACTAACTTTTATTAATTTATTTTCGATTTTTTTTTTTTTTTTTAAATCTGTCAGTTAAATTTTTCTTAAAATCTTACCAAATGTTGAAAACAATATCTTTTCTAAGATAAAATAAGTTGAAAACGTTATTCTTCGTTGCACATATTCTTCGTTGGAGATAAAATCATCTTTTTTTCGTAAAATTTTCGGGTGACACAAAAAAATCTTTGGTTGTATTTTCTTTTCTAAAAATATACTTGTTTGGAATCACGTTGCAATATATAATATAAAATTTAATTCAAGTCTCTAGCGTTATTGGTTCGTGAGATATTGAGGTTTAACCAAATGTTCACCTTTTTTTAAACTGCTATGGTAAAAAAAAACAACACACGCAATTTTCTTGAGAGCCCTTTCTGGATCTATCTGTGTTATAATTTGTATAACAAATTTTATTTGAAGTCGATATCTCTTCTGGTTCTTGAGCTATTGACACCGAAAAAAGTCGACAACGTACGGACGTACGAACGTACGTACGCACGCACGCAAAGACATCTTTCTAAAAATCTTTTATTTCGACTCTAGGGACCTTGAAACGTCGATAAATGTCAACATTTTCAATTTGACAGATCGGACCAATTACAATAACTTCCTATGGGAAGTTTAAAAAACAGGAATCGAATATCTTATAGTATAAAAGCTAAAGGACTTACCCAAGAGAAGAGGCCACCAAATATAAGTTTTGTTAATTTTTTTTAAATACCACAAAGTAAGTCGTGCTCACAGAATCGGGATTCAATAATACTTGCCACTGAATCCTCACAATAATTTTTGTTAGCTTTGAAATACAAAGTGATGGCGGTATAGCGTTTTTTAACATGACGTATTTTTAGATGTTATAATGTGTTAAATTTGCCAGCTGCAGGGGGCGGTTGGAGTAAGTAAGAGTAATAGGTCTGACTTACTCCGACCGCCCCGCAGCGGTTTTTCATACATACATAACTGTTAAATACTCTGACAAAGATTTAAAAGTTTTAAAATTTTGAAAACTTTTTGTAGGAGAAGATTATTTTAGAAAATTTCATTGATTTTCGGGCAGTCTGTGCTCATTGGCTTTTACACCGATGTGACCTGGCACCCAAAAAATCTTTATCGCTTTTCCAAGTTTGATGACCTTTTCTCTGATTTTGACAATGTAGGATTATCGATTGTTGAAGTTTTCGATGGCTAAAGTTGAAAGACTGTCCGTGCATATCACTGTTTTTTTCTTGGATTTGCACGCGAGTTACAAAGGTACCCACACATCCAATACCCATCAATACTCCACAGTTGGTATCGATCCAAATACCTAAGTCAGCATTTTAGAGGAGCCATGAGAAGAATCCCAGCATAAACAAAAAGCTCTGACATAAACATCAGATGGAATGCAACTTGTATACATCCGAAAGAAGCCACTACCAAGCCAACAAATAATAACGATATACATATCTATAAATTTGACACCTTAGCGTAGGTTAAGTTATTAATTGTAAAGTATCTATAAGTTCAGTTCTTAATCATCACTTAAATAAGCAAGTTCCGTTGCCTAAAACTAAAAACTGTTGTCGACTTTAATTCTCGTTCCTCCTTGTTGTTTGGGAGAAGAATATTTTTTATATTTTTTTCAAATCCCTGAGGATTTTCTACATAACTCGCGTATTGCGTGGCCTTTAAAACCGCTAAAGCTTCGGTTTAGAAAAATGGTGTTAGCTTTTCTGAAGAAATTAGATTGTTGTTTGAGTCAACAATTGCGAAAGAGGTACCGTCCTCACACTTTGAGCCATCGGTAAAGAGGATATTCCAATTATTTCTGATGAAAGTATTTATCAATTCATGAAAATGCTGCAGATATACCTCTTTCGGAGTTGAATCTTTTTTTAAATAGAGCAAGTGCAGTGTTGATGGATTCCTTCGGGCATAGCCAAGGTGGGTTACATGCGACATCTTTTTTTTTAATTTTTGGTAATTTAGTATTCATATTGATTTTGGTGAAAAGTGAAAAACTTGCTTTAAAAATCAAATAAAAAATTATTTAATTTCGAAAAAAATATATTTTTAAGAAGTTTAAAGTAATCAGTAAAAAATTATCTGGGTTATGAGTCTATACAACTAAAAAGCTGTATTAAGAGGCTCACATTTGAAGTTTTTAACGGAAGCAAATCATGAATAATTTTACAATGCTCAAAGTTTTTCATGAACATAATATTTTTGTACATCGTTTTTAAAATTCAATAGAATATTTAAATAAATCCATTTTTCTAAAATTCTAAATGTCCTACAGACATATTTTACCTAAAATAATATATAAATAATAGAGCTGAGTAAAAAGTTTTTTTTTTTTTTATAAAAACGAATTTAAAAAATAATCAAAATATTAATACAAATTTTAAATAGTTTTTCGACTCATTTTCGGTATTCATTTCTTTCTTTTTATACACAGAATTGCCGTTGTCATTTTTGAAGATTTAAGTTAAATTAAATAGTTATTTTTTAGAAGTCTTTAATCGCTGTTTTATGTTTCTTATTTCTTATCGATGTGTTACGTCAGAATATCGAAATCATTGATACAAAAGAATTAATATAAAAATATTTGTGTGGTAAACAAAATTTCCCTTAAACAGCTTCAAGTTAAAATTTTCGTCAAAGGAACTATTTTCCTGCTATCCAACTTTACAACTACATTTATTATTTTTCAATTTGACTTCTTCAATTTTGTAAATAACCTACAAGTCAATTGTTCTTAAAAACATTATTGATTCCTGATACATTCGAATATTAGTTCAAACATTCCAATGTTATTCTCCATTGTAGTGAAAAAAAAAATATTGGCGATAAATTCATTATTAAAATGTGAACAATGTTTTAAGATTTTTTTTTCGAAAATTTAATTAATTTACTTTCTTGGATCTTACTTACTTACTCACCCAACAAACTTCTCCATCTAGCTCGGTCCTTAGATGTCTTCAGTTCTGCGCTCCAAGTTGAGTGAGGTCACTTTGCATTTGTGCGCGCCACGTTTAGTTGCGAAGCACCAACTTTCTTGGATCAGTCTAAGGTTTTTCAAAACTTATTTACTAAAAGGTGTTTCAACCTTAAACTTGGAAATTTAAATTAAGTGTATTCAAAGTAAAAATTTAAATATCTCAAACAAAATAAAATAATTCTTAGAATCAAACTTGTACAAGTTATTTTTCTTATTCATTTTATATCAAAGAGTTTGAATCAAAGCACACCTTAAAAAATCTACCTTTGACTTCATTCCTTAAAAAAAGAAAAAATACCAAATCAAAAGTGATCGAAAGCTTTAATTAACTTTTATTTATAGGAAAGTGAACACTTTTAACTCGATTGAAGTTCATTTTCCTATCAAAGTGTATTAACTTGGCCTTGATGGAATTAACGAGATTATCCAAAATGAAAGGAAAGAAAAATTAATTTCATACACTTTAAAAAAGGAAACCCTCTATCTGAAGTGGTGTTTATAACAACCTAAAGGGATTGTTGGTATCGCATCGCATGAGTCTTTTTTTTTTTGTAAATTCATTGTTTCTCTCATGACATCAGAAGACCCACTCTATTTACTTTGTATAACATAGAAGAAGGAAATGAGCTCTCATAACCAGGATTTTAATTAATTTGTCTTTTGAACATAAGCGAGTGTACCTTATAACCTAGAAAATGTTATTTCCTTCTTTAATCAAAAACACTCTCTCCTGAATGATGATGGGATACAAATCCATGTATAAAATATCTTATAGTAAAATTCGAATGTAAGATCATCAGGTGGTGTTTTTCTTTTCTTGGAAAATATATACATATGTGAAAGCATAATGGAATAGCTTTTGACTTTAAATATGCAACCACCCTTATATCGAACATAAAACCACCCTATTCTGATGCTCTTGTATTATTTCAAAATTATACATGAGGAAATTACTGTTTCTCACGTTTATGATGTTAATCTATCGCTTCTTTCACTACAAAAAGCTGCTGCTTATATTCGAAACCATTTTATTTTGTACGTACCTTTCATTAACGAAATATTCAAGAACATATTGTTCATTTTTTGAATTTCGTGCTTTGGTACAGACGTTCCTTCAAATATGATACAATAATGTTACAGCACTTACCCCAAAAGCTACGAAATTATCATTGAAAGTATTTTTCTGTAAATTTCGCCATTAGGTGAAAGTTCACATGAAAGGTTGTACGAGGACGAATATATACACATAGTAATTGGAATAACCCTCGACATTTGACCTACCCTTTAATTAAATTGTTAACTATAATAATAACTATACGACTCTTGGATGATGATGATGATGTGGGTATTAAATTAATTTAAATTCAACCAGCAAGTTGGTAGGAAAATACCTACGTACATGATTTCGTAGTAAATTGAAATGTTGTTTAATAAAAATTATTATACATATACTTCCACGTCAATTGAATGAATGAACATTTTCACATTTTCAAGAAAAATTCACATTTTTCATTAAATCCATAAATGACTTAAAAAACTGATTTCAACGAAATGATAAGAAAATTATTATCGATTGAGTAATGAATGAATTTTAATTTTTCATTCCTCCTCTCAAAAAAGACACTTTTTCTTTTGCTATCCATATCATTGACATTTATTTGATAAACAATTTTATTTTTTTTGTCATGCTCATCAAATTAATTTTTATTCATTTTATCGATTTGAAGTCATTCATTGATTCGGAAAAAAACCGGAAGAAATTAATTACTATAATGACCAAAAGCAGAAGGAACAAAAATTAATGAGCAAAGCAAAATGAAATAAATCAGCAACAACAATAAAAAAAAAACAAATAACATTCAAATAATATAAAGATGATAAAGATGCCAGTAATAATAATTAGTTGAATGATTTTGATATCTTTGTTATGAAATAAATCATTTTATTGGGAATTTTAATAATGGCAGGTTTTATATTTTGTAGATATAAGTATTTCTTCAAAGGATGAAGTAAACAAAGAGATATTAAAGTTTAAAAAGAAGGAAGGGTAAAATAAATTAGGCGCCAATAAATAATAAAAGATTTGGAATTTATCTTTATAGGAGTAAAATAGGAACAAGCAATTTTTGGGAAGGGGTTTATTGTTCAACTGGGAGTGGGAAAAATTACAATAAGATTATGAGTATTCTAAGAAATGAAAAATGGAAACCATAGAAACCATTTTTACACGTTTCATTCGTATAATTAGTCATGGCTTTTTAATACAATATTAATAAGAAATAAATTCAAAAAATATTAGACTCGTATAATTTGTGCCCTTATTACCTCTAATGTTTTCAAAAACTATGACACTTCATTTATTTCTTTACAAAATCTAAGTAATTTATGCAAGCTTATTGTTTAATTAGGTAATTTTGAATATTACATAAAACATGTTATTGGCGGAGTCCCCAAGTCCCAAAAATCAACAATTTTGTATAATGATAAAGGAAAATAATTATAATTAATTAAATACAAATTTTGTGTGTAATTTTTACGTTTCATATATTTTTTTAAATTTGTGTGTTTTCAAGATTTTTATAATAGTTTTTTATAAATAATAACGGTATTTTCGGAATTTCATGAATTCTAATTTTCAGGATTTAAGGTCTAGGAAAATAGCAATCGACGAGAATGACACAGTCCAGAAAACCTATAATCCCGAAAACCCGAAATCCCAAACAATGAAGTAAATTTCTTTTGTAATGTTCAACTAGTTCTTAATGCTTAAGTTAATGAAGTTACTTCCCATAGTAAGTTATTGTAATGGGTCCAATTTGTCGAATGAACATTTTGACATTTCTCGACGTTTAAAAGTCCCTAAATCGAAATAAGAGATTTTTAAAAGAGATGTCTGTGCGTGCGTGTGTGCGACGTTTTTCCGTCGTTCATAGCTGAAGAACCAGTGCAAATATCGACTTCACATACATTTTCAAGAAAATTACGTGAGTGATTTGTTTACCATAGCAGTTTAAAAAAAAGGGGAACATTTTGGTTAACCCTAAATATCTCTCGAACCAATGCGCTAGAGGCTTGAATTAAATTTGTTATTATATACTGTAACGTGGTATCAAGTCAGTATATTTTTTGAAAAAATCCAATCAACAGTATTTAAAAAAAAATTGAACAAAAAATTGTCACTTCGAAAACTTTACAAATACAAAATAATTTTACGAAATAAAATCAATTTTGTGCAATGAAAAATAATATTTTAAAAATCTGGTAAAATTTGGAGAAAAATCAAATTGACGTTTTTTTTATAAAAAATAAAAACCTAAAAAAAACAGTACTTAAAGTTGGTAAAAATTGATTTTCGACTCAAACATCTTTTCAAATCTTTGAGATATTGGCTTCAAATTACTTTGACAGTAAAATTTTGAGAAAAATCTTATTGACATTTTTAAAAAAAGACCTAAAAATATACAATACTTAAACTTGGTAAAAATTTACTTTCGACTCGAATAGCTTTCAAAAAATTACATTTACATTACATTACATTTCACACTACTATGCACATAAATGTGCAGAATAGAGAACACAGCACCTTGAGCAACTAAGGCTATGTAAGGTGATAACAACACAAGACATTAATACAAGACAGAAGGACAGAAGAGAAAGAACAACAGAAAGAAAGAACACATGACAACAGCACGCGGTGGGTTTCGAGACGGTCCCCCATCTTTCTACTAACCACGCTCACTGATGCTTGATTTCGGTGATCGATGGGAACCGAAGCTTTATCAGTGACTAGGCCGTTGCCTTCAAAAAATTAAAAATATTTTCTTCTTTTTATTTCACAGAAAATATTGTTTTCGATATTCAGTAGTTTTTTCATACAAAAAATAGTACGCGAATTTGGTACAAATTGATGTTCTGTTCTTGAAATCTCACAAAGTAAATGGTTCTAAAATTGGTAAAAATTTGTTTTCGACTAAAAATGTATTTCACAATGGATGGAACACTCTATGGCGTTAAAAAATCTTTTCTCTATAATCAAGTGCATTTTCAAAGAAATAAATGAATCCAAATACTTAGAGATATTAATTGATATAAAAACTATAAATCTAATCCCAGTATATTTAAATTGTTCGCATTGGCAAACGGACTTTACACATTTACATGACACAACGCAAGTATTGGGTGATAAGCACTTCGTCCTGTTGGGGGATTTTAACGCGCGAACCAGAAAAGAACAATGTTTGTCTTTTGGAAGCCGTCCTGTCCCAAGAAAATCAAAAGACGCAGAAATCAACGCAAGGGGAAAATCTATTTTGGAAATGGGAAGTTCTTTTGATTTGGCTATAATGAATGGTACTAAAAAAGGAGACGAGAAAGGTAAACTTACTTTTATCAGAAACCCAGTTAAATCTGTTATCGACTATCTTATGATGTCCACTGATTTGATCGGCAATTTATTTGATTTTGAAGTGGATAGTCAAATTTATTCTAACCATATGCCATTAATTACAACTCTAACCACGACTTATTCAAATATTCAACCCGAAACAAAAAATTTGCTTCTCCCTAAACTAAATGGCAGACAAATCGTGTTGAAATATATCAGGCAAAACTAAATCGCAGTATTACAGCATACGGTCTACATGAGCAGTCGCCAACAATGGAAGCTTTGCAGAGCGTGATAACATCGACAGCGGTCTCACATATCCCAAACACTAAGTCCCTTAAAATAAAATCAGCCTGGTATGATAGGGAATGTGAGTCTGCCCGGAAAAAATCTTTTGCGCTTCTTCATCTATACCAACATTTAAATGAACAGTCTTTGAAAGAAAACTATCTTGCAGCAAATCGAACAAACAAAGCTTTATGTAGATGCAAAAAACTTAGCTTCTCCAAAGAACAAGCTGAAAGTCTAGCGTACTGCAAAAACTCCTCGGAATTTTGGAAAGGAATACAAAATATAAAAGGAAGACCTTTTGTAACAAAATCACTACCGCCTGCAGAAACACTACGACATCATTTTGAAGGACAATTGAACCCAAAACTTTTTGCTCCTCCAATACAATACGCTAGACCAATTAATGTCGAAAATAAAATTCTAGATACAGAGATAGAGATTTCTGAAGTCGAAGCAGTTGTAGCCAAAATTAAACACAACAAAGCTCCCGGGATTGACTGAATCACAAATGAATCCTGGAAATACGCAACATTGGAGTTTCTTACACTTCTCACAAAAGTGTACAATGATATTTTCACCACAGGCAAAACACCGGATGCTTTTAGAAAATCAATACTTTTTCCCATATTAAAAAAAAGGAGATAAGACGGACCCATCCAACTATGGAGGTATTGCTTTTCTCAACTCATCGCTCAAAATCTTCATGGAAATTTTAAGAAGCCGACTCACAGCATGGATTGAAAGTAACCATATTTGAGTGAATTCCAAATTGGATTTAGAAAGGGATACCTAACAGTGGATCACATATTTAGCCTAACCAACATTGCAGAGGTATATATCCGTAGTCAAAAAAAAAAACTATACGCATGTTTCATCGACTTCCGTGCCGCATTCCATTCCATCGACAGCAATGCTCTGATGTTCAAATTGTTTCGAGATGGGATGTCTCTAAAATTTGGAAAAATTATTGAGGACATCTATAAAGAAACAATGTATGCAGTATGGGATGGGCAAAATCTATCTGATTGGTTTCTTGCCTTAGTAGGATTGAAACAAGGTTGCAATCTCAGCCCTTCAGCTTTCTGCCTTTATATCGAAGATCTAATAGAAGACATGCCGTGTGGAATAACAATTGATGGGTTCCGGATTAAAGTTCTGATGTACGCAGACAATCTTGTCATTTTAGCGGAATCTCCTGACAGTAAACCTTGACAAATCAAAAACAATGGTGTTTCGAAGAGGTTCAAGGCGATTGGCTGCAAACGAGAAATGGTATTATGGAGCGGACCAAGTTGAAACTGTGAGGGAATACCAATACTTGGGTAACACTGTGACGAGCAACTTAAACCTAGAAAAACAACTATTAAAAAAACTTTCTTCATCCAAAAATGCCATTGGGGCGGTGGGTGTGGAAAAATGTGTATAGTAACAAGGACCTAGCATTTAGTGCAAAATACAAAGTTTTTCTCGCAACGTCCGAATCAATAAAGCTGTAGGCTGCGGAATCAAGCGGCTGGAATCAGTCTGAAACCACTGAAAAACTCCTGAGGTTCTTTCTAAAGAGGAAGTTCCGACTACCCGACACAACACCTAATTACATGCTTCTTATTGAAACCGGTCTATCACCCTTATATCTTTCATCGTTTAAACTGCACTTTAACTACATTACCAAATTAATGTATAGCCATGTGGATAAAGTTGCAAGAAAGATTGCTGTTCGCGATTATAAAGTCGAGCTGATGGTTTCAGGAATCGAAAAACTTAGCGGACTCTTGTGAATTCTCTTTCAACCTAACTTTAGATAATTTAGAAGAATGGAAGCCATACCTTAACAGTCTACTCGAAAAGCTCCACTCCAAATCTAGAGAGAAAAGTATAGGAGAAGCTACTAGTTCACTACATAGGGAATTCTACCCCCTACTTCAGCACAATTTTGGGGAATCCAATTACTTCAAGGACACCAATAACATTGAAATAATATCATTGATTTTCAGGGCTAGAGGTGAACTTGTGGTATTTGCTTGTGTTTTATTTTATCGTAGAACAAGAAAATTCAGAATATACAAAATCACTGTCAAAGTTTATATAAATAACATTTTTCTCAAGAAACTAGTTGAGGTTTAAAAAATAAATACAAATTGGGGCATATTCATTGTAATTTTTTAAACACGATTCTATTTGAACTAAATTTAACATCAAGGTTAAACACAGCTGGTGTTCATGAAGAATTTGGCAGTTTCTTTAGTTTGAAACAGGTTTAAGGTATAATCAACTACAATTCTAGTACAGTTTCACTTAAACCTATACAAAATGCCTTTGAAATCCTTTAAATTATTATGTTTGCTGTTAGTTGAGACATTTAATGTAAGTTGCGCTAGTGCTATTAAGACTTGAAAGCACACAGGTATTGGCAAAGCTTTCATTGATTTCGATCTTCAATATTTAGAAGGTCAATCATAAACTTGATTGTTTTTTTTTTTTCTCGAATCGAAACCTTTCGGACAAATTGTCCTCATCTATTTTAAAGGGATCAATTTGGGTTTAGTAGAGCTCTTGTTTCTCTTGTTTTATCAAAATATTGATATATGCATAAGTTTTTTGACATTTTAAATCTTGTTTTTAAATTTTCAAACAAAATCATAACTTATTTAAGAACTGTGAATATGGAACATTGATGCTGAATAAACAAATTATCTGGTCATACAAGAGGTTAAATGTAACAAACACTAAAAGTTTTGGAAATTAAATCCAAGATCCAGGAGCTTGGATCTAGAATTTTCTTTTCTATTTGTTAATGCTGACACAACCTAAATGTAGTTTCCCAAATCGACTGTTCGGGGGAGCTACATGCCACACCAGATAAATGCAAAATTTCCACTCCTTTTCCTTTGTCATTTGCTTTTAACCTTAACTCTACGAGGTAAAAGTATTTAATTGCCTACTGTATTGTATATAAAAAAAAGGCTTAGTAAGTTTGCATAAAATGCATAATAATATATTTTAATTAATTTCAATTTAATTTAAAGGTTTTGAAACCAGCATATTTGAACCAATTTGTTTAATGCGTGCTAGTTGCCAAAAGGTCATTGGTTGCCACTGAATTTGTATTTGCTATTCGCCCATTTTTTTCAAAGTTACAATCTTTTGAAAACTCCTCCAAAAATCTGTATTTTGTTTGCTTCTTTTCTCGTTTAAATTCTGAATATAACTTAAAAAACATGATAGAACAGTGAGTGAGTTTGTACTAATTTTTTACTGTGATCTAAGGTCTTTTAAAATTGATTTTGTTTTAAGACTTAAAACTTTTGAATTTTTTGTAAACTTTACGAGTTATTGGTTGCATTCATATTTATTGTGCTCCACGCTAACAAAAAATTTCAGAAAACAAAATTTTGTCTGCTTTTTTGGAAAAATTGTGTAGTTGTCAAAGTTGAAATAAAAAACAATAGATACAGGTTCTACATTCTGAACACTTTTTTTAAGGCGCCGTAAGTATATGCATACGAAAAACAGCAGAAATTTAATGTTTTCTTTTTAAAGAAAATTATTTGGTGATTCATGCCTTCAAACTGTATCAATCGACTTTTAATTTGAAAACTTACAAGTTTTCTTAAAGTTTATTATATTTAAAGATTAAATTTATAAAATATTTATCTTTCTGTTTTTGATCATGGATATCTAGAGCATTAAGTGATGCACATCAAAAATGAATGATATTACTGAAATGGTCTTTCAACGAAGTTTTAAAATAGGGTACAAGTTTTGTTTTTGAAAATCTTCTGCAAATTGATTAAAAATTTTAGCTCTATTCATATACATTTTTAAAGTGGCAAGTTGCAACGTTGTATGTATTTTTAAAATTTATTCAAAAAACGAACGATATTTTTTTAAACATTCTTCTATTTTTCAATAGAAGGTATTAGTTAGACATCAATTGAGCACCTTGCATCAACGGGAAAGTCCATATTTTTAGCCTTAAACTCATAAGGGGTTATTATTTATATTATTTAAATAAACTTAAAAAATGATCAATAAGTTCTAAAAACATGCTAATACCTTAATTTATTGCCATTTAAAATATTTAATTTTCAAAAAGTTATTTTTTATTTCCTACAAATGCCACTTGACGTTGGATAAAAATAAGTTCATACGTGCGGAATACTGTTTAAGTGTAAAGAACCATCATTAAAAAAATCGACTTCAAATAAATTTTGTCTCACGGATAATAACACCAAAATGTGCAGACAGGACATCAAACGGTCTTATTTTTTTCTAAAAGCAATTTTTAAGACATGGAAATGCATATAACAAAGCAATAGTTCTATCGACTTAATTACCTGAGGAATAAACAAAAATATTAACTTCAAACTTAATTCATCTTATACAAAATGTCGTATTTGGGATTTGATATACTTTAAAAAAGTCAAACTGACAGTGTTTGAATACTTGTTGAAGTTCAATTTGTTTTACTACAAAAATATCTTTTGTAAATTTGCAAAGGAATGAAATGGTTTCAATTTTGTTTGTTTTGTTGGTTTATTCATATATATATCTTAAAGGACATACGGATACGATACACAAAGCCTATAAGATTTTTCAAAATGTTTAATATGTCAAATCGGATCAATTACAAAACTTCCAATAAAAACTTATTCATATTTATTGTAAGAATGTCAAAAAGATCTATTTGACTTAAATTCTAACAATATTGAAAGACTTTTCCAAAAATCCATACCTAAGTTCATCCTTCTAAATAGAAAGTCGCAAACTTTCTAAGAAGACAAAAAGCCACTTACATAACTCAAAACATTAACAAAAATAAACTTCTTGGGAAAATGTCTCCTCAGGCCCAGCATGAAAGTAAAAAAAGAAGAATCCACCAATTTTGTGGGTGCTTTAGGCCTTAAGGAGGCAATAAAATACCATCTCCAGCCTGTTACACATTGTTTTGATATACACAAAAAAAAAGTTTGACTATATACATATCTTCAATAAATAGCTATAAATGGTCTTTCAAACCCTATTAAAAACAAATAAATTTCTCACAGCTTATGTTTCCTATGTACACGTGCTTTGTCTGGTGATGTATAATTTTATCGATTAAAAGTAACATTCAATAAATAATTAAACTTCACAGATGAAGCTACATGAATGTAGGTAGACGTAACGTAGAGTATTTGTATTGCTACAAGGTGGATGTAGGTGTACGTACTTATATGAAATTTTGTTTAAAAACTTTTCCCACACCAAAAGACCTAATTACCAAACAATTACCTTCATAACCCTGAATGGTGGTTTATTCTTAAATAATGTTTCAAAAAATAAACTACCACCCATATTTACTTATAGTACACCTTTAATAAACCTTGATGAAAATAATTTATCTTCATATATTATTGTATATTAATAATTTGTCTTGCGTGTTAAATTATAAAAAGGGAGGTGTTATTACACAAACGCTGATAAATCGAACAAGCAATTATTTATGGTACATTGCGCATACATATTTTCTGTGTCGTGAAATTATGTTCTATTAAGGTGAAAATTATTCAAAATACCAGCTTTTATACAATTATTAGAATGTTGGCTTTATGGTATTTCTATACACAAAAACACACATATTATATGTTGAATGTGGGTAGAGTTGAATTTTATCTTCTATATCTATCTTTCTTATCCAAAGGTTGAACAAATGCATATAAACTTTTATTTTTCATTTAGCATTGGATTTCTTTCAATTTGGGGGTTTTAACCCTCACCTAACCTAGATTATGAATTTAAATCATTTTAAAGAGGTTTTATTTTGATATTTAAAAAATATATTTTTTTTAATAATATATCAATTGATGTCTAAGTTGACCACCAAGGGTTTGAGCATCATATCTTTTTTATGAAAAATTCCATGAACCATTCTCACTTTTTGCAGCCTAATGTCCTTGATAACTTCACGAATTCCATGTTCAAAGCCCTAAATCGATTGTGAAGAGAAACCTGAGCAAAAAATGTAGAAGCATCAAATCACAACATTTATAAAGTACCTTTCAACAATTTCGATACGATTTTAAAGCTTGTGTCTTTCAATTTTAAAAAGAGAGACTAGAATGCGACCCACACTGAAAACTTCCCACCCCGTCCGAGAATTTGTTTTGTTTAAAAGTTTGTAGGTTTTCGTGTTTTGTTAAAAAAGTTGTCAATTAGCTTTTTCTAAAAAATTTAAAAATTAAAAACAATATTTTTAATATAAAGAAATAGTTTAGTTTAAAAATCTGTTTTTTTTTAAATAGGTTTTTAGTCAAAAACAAATTTTTACCAATTTTACTAAAGTAACATTTCTTATCTCTGACTGCACTCTTGGAACTCTCTCTTTTCCAAGGTGTGTTTTCTCAAACATGGAAAGATGCATTTATATTAATAATTATTAACCTATTGCTAAACTTTCATGCATTCCAAAACTTTTTGAAAGCTTAGTTTATGATTCCGTTCATTTCGATTGCAAGCCCTTGTTCTCCCCCGCTCAACATGGTTTTCTTAAAGGCAGATCCACTACGACTAGGTTAGGTTAGGATAAAGTGGCTGTTGGTTGGGAAGTCCAACACACTTAGACCAAAGTATGGTTCGTTGTGATATCACATGGATCAGTTGATCAGCTTAACTCGTCCAGCCAATTGGAGCTCCGAATGAAGCGTAGGACACAAATAATGTCAGAATTTTTTAGATCACTGGCACTGTTGAAGTAGTAGTCTCCAAGTTGGAATCTACGTCTTTGTGATAAGGCAGAGCATGTGCACAGAAGATGAGAGATTGTCTTCTCCTCCTCCTTGTCCATGCAACTCCTACAAAAATCATTTTTAGGGGCTCCAAGTCGAATAGCATGCCTTCCTATTAAACAGTGCCCAGTCAGGACACCTATAACGTAGCTAATATGCAATCTACTCAGAGAGATTAACTGTTTTGAGCGCCTGGCGCTACGACTAACTTAATTGAATTTATATTCAAAGTTTTGTCAGCCCTCGAGAATGGCAAAGAAGTTGATGTTGTATACACTGATTACAGCAAAGCCTTTGATAAAATATCCCATAAGATAATTTACCTCAAACTAAGAGCCCTAGGATTTCCATCTATATTTATAAACTTGATAAGCTCCTATCTTCCGAATAGAACTTATAGAGTCCCTTTCCGTAACTCAGTCTCCAGTCCTATACATGCAACTTCATGAGTCCCACAAGGTAGCCACCTTGGCCCCTCTCTCTTCGTCTTATCTGTTAACGATGTCTGTCTTAAATTAAAAAAAACTCAGACATCTTAATAATTGCGGATGATAAGAAAATTTTTGTAAGATAATTTCTACTCCATCTGATTCCTTACTTTTACAAAAAGATCTTAATATCTTTTTTGTTTGGTACTGATATATTATTTACTCACCAATTGTTGATGGGCAATATAGATTCCCCGGCACTCCTGAGTGATATTCATCTTAACATCAACCCTCTAAATCTCAATCAGTCTCCCTTTTCTATATCGCTCATCACCGCACTATTTACGAGCATTTTGAAACAATGTCCAAAATTCTACGCAACGCTGCTATTCTAGTCTTCGACTTTAACATTTCCAAATCCCACTTGAAAGATACCCTTTACTTTTTCCCTTTTTGAGTCCGAATTTCTCATCTCTTTTAATTTTAAGTCTAACACAATCAAAATTGTTAGTTCTTGTACATTAAAGAGCTTTTATGTGGGCTTTAGGGCCCACATTAATTAATGTTGAAAACTGATAACAAGAACTTAAAAAAAAAAATTGTTAAGTTAGTGTTGGGTTAAGTTAAGTTATAGCTAGTACAAGCTGAATAAATAAATTTCTTGAAACGTCGAGAAATTTCAAAATTTTCAAACTCAGACCAATTACAAAAACTTTGATATTTTTTGTTTTTGCTCTTTTCCAAAAAATAACACAAATGTCAAAATTGTCTATATTTTTATAAATAAACTGTCAATAATTTTAAAATACACTGACTTTGTAGCTAAACAAAATAAACTACAGGACTACGTCAAACGAGCTTGTTCCAGTGTCCAAATTTTACGTTTTAATGGGGTTATTCAAAATCAAGGCAATACAAAAGTATGTTTTTTTTTTATTGAAAGAAGCCAAGTTAGGAAAAACAATCTTAAACACGATTTCATACAAATCTATCTCGCCGTTCTTAAGAACATTGGAATTGTTTATGTTTGACCAAACAATTTGTGTGGGGACTACTTTCGTTTTTATTGTTTATAAAATAAATTAAGAAATTCCTAACGCAACTCTTTTTTTAAAACCTTAATTCCCAAACTCAATCGTCCCGATGGTTTAGGATGTATTTGCGAGGTAACAGACACGCAGAGCGAAGCAATTTCCAAAGCTACTTTTTTCGACTTACATCAATTCCATTGTAATTTTATGTTTGTCGCAAGTAAAAAATATGCCCGAAAATATTTTGTCTGATTTTCTAAAAAAATTAACAATGGAATTATATATAAGTTAAGACTTAAAACGAATTTGAAAAAAGAAACTAAGACTAGACAAAACGATACAAGGATACAAAGTAAACTTTGACCTAGAAAATCCATCCTCGAGACCAAAATGAGACTTATTTCTATGATACCGAAACGGGTATGACATTTTTTGACTTAACGAGACCTTGCATCTCCGTGTCCAGCCCTAATTGTTTATAGCTCTGTTTCCAACATAAATTTGTCTAGTTTCTACAATCCAAAGAATAACAAGACATCAGCGTTTATTTAAAGTTCCTTTGTCCAAATACCTTCCATCCCACTTAAAGAGAGTCATCTCATAAATTTATTACTGTTAGTTTAGCTATCTAACTAGAACCCGAACCCTTTTCTTCCCACTCTCATAGACAAATATTATTATTTCAGAATCAGATAAATCTCAAAAGAAGACAAATAAACAACCCTTGTATTTTGGGGATAAAATAAAGCCTAGCATAGCAAAGCAAAGAAGCTCAAAAGCAGATTGCGTTAACTGTTTATATATAATTCACGGATAATAATGTTTTCATTTTTGGGATTTAACGGCTGCTTAAGATTGTTGGGCTGTAGATTAATATGCTTAAGTAAAAAGCCTGCGGAGGGACATCTGATGGAGAAAGTGAAAATAGAATATTATTTGCTTTTTCATGATGACGAGGATGATGATGATAATGATAACGATGAGTTTATATAGGGTCAAAAGTTCAAGAAAGCTGAGCCTATGAAAATTGTCATAAACAATTTTTCCCTAGAAAGGGTATAAAATTACGTTTCTTTTTCAAATAAACCAGAACTTAAAACCTGATGGAAAAACAGTCTAGGGTTAAGATGAATAGGTATTTATATATTAATGGAATTGTTTAGAAGGGGATAGAATTACTCTTCAGCGAACAGGTGTAATTTAAGACATTCATTGTAATTTAAGACGTCCTTGGAACTCTTTAGATTTACTTTTGCAGCTCTTAATTTTGAAAACCTGTGTTTTTTCTTTAAATTTAATTTAATGTTTTCTTTATTTTCAGAAATTCATGGAACTTCTCAATGGTCACCACAAGGAGGAGCCAGGCTTGTGACGATTTAAAGTGATAGTCTTGAAGTTTGTTACAAACAACACGAAGACCCCTACAACCATCATATTCGATTACATATTACGATTTATTTGAAATTTAAAAACTCACATCTTTAGTTCAACAAAATTGCCCCAAACTGTATTCCCATCAAAGTCGGATAGTACCTCCGTCTTCGTCGTCGTCGTCGCACCAACAACACCATCGTCGTTACTCTACCATACAAATAACGAACACGAACACAAACACAAACACAAATACAAATACCGCCGCCGGTAATAATACAAAACAAACAGACCTGTTTATGGGTGCAGTCGGTGAACTTGAGCAAAAGACGAAAACATTTGAAAGATACGACAGTGTCGAGGAGAAGACCAGACCCACGGGCTTCACATCAGTGTTTTCGAAAATAATCGATGGTATGCCAGCTGCAACGATGTTCTCGAAATTCAAGAGTGGCACCACTGGTCCACAGAATCCCGTCGATACGAATCCAATAATTCAGTATTTCGAAATTGGAAAGCAGACAGCTTGTGCCGGCCCCGAATTGGCATGGAAAATTCATGATGCGTATCGGAAAAGTGATGGCAAGGTATTTACCCTTGGGTAGTTTTTTCTTCCTTTCCTTTATTTAGTCCTTGGTTTTTGTTTTTCTTTTTGAATGCGAATTTTGGTTTGTTGTGTGATGTGGTGAATTATTTTTTTTAACATACGTAGAGAGCTTTTAGCAATTTAATCCCAAGAGGGTTAGAAATTGAAATGTTTTCCAAAGAATTGTGAAGTTTTTCATGCATCAATCCGAAGTTCACCCATCAGGCCACCAAATTAAAGTCTCTCTCTCATCATGATGATGGGTTATGGACGATGGAAGTTTTACGCTGTTGCTTTATTTTGTTGGAATGTGGTCGTAGAACGGGAGAGATTGAACAAGCCAATCAATTGATTTTGTGGTTTTCTTAAGGCTTTCCCAAAACTGATGTGAAAGTAGCTTTAATTGGATGAGGGGATATGTATATGGTACACTTTACATATAGATATAGAATCATGTCTTTGGTGAAGAAGGAATTCGAGGTTATAAATTGATAAATTGAAAATATGTTGCGAAGGAGAGAAAACCTTCTTGGCTAATTAGGTAGATTGCCGTTGATGATAATAATAAACTGTGGTCATATAGAAGGATTTTCCTATAATTAGCATGATATTAGTTAATAATGGGGTTTTTGAGACATGTGAAAATGTTATTAATTAGGCGTTAGTCGATTGATTTGAGATGAAAGCTTTATCAACCATAATATATTGAACTTATAATGATGGCCTGAATTTTGTTGAATTTTTTTTATTTTATAAGGAAAAAACGTAAACTTGATATTTTGTTCTACATTCTACAATAACTTTAAACTTTCTAAATTTTAACTACAGTAAAAAAATTATTGTTTAGATTCACGTTGGGCGCCAGTTAAAGTTTTATGTTTACGGGAATTAATGGTTATTTGTACGCAAACATTTTCAATAATGATTAAATATTGAAATTTTTCGTGAACACAAAGGTTGGTCTTTAAAAAGAGTAAATAAAAATCTTGTTGAAAAGTTTTGCTAAATGAACTTAAACCAATTTACAATAACTTCAAATTCTTTTAATTTGAACTATAATAAAGTCTCATCTTTAAATTGATAATGAAACGATGAAATTAAACAAACAAAAATAATTTGAAGGACTTACGTTGGGCGCCAATTAAAGTTTTTGTGGTGATTATAACCAAATTTTCTGAATAAGGATAAAATATTGAAACATTTTATGAACACAAGAGTCAGTTCAACAAAAATTAAACATTGTTAATGCTTACAAAGCAAGATGACTAAATACAGGGTTATCCATTTTGCGGTTTCAAAAGTAAACTTAAATAAAACACATTACAATATTTTTTGTTCATGATTTGCTTCTTATTATAAAGTTTGAACGTACAAATTTTGTGTGAAATACTACATCATTTAAATAAAAAGCACGTGAACTGTTGCAAGCATCGATTCTTTTGAGGTAATTTATGACCACTTTTTGAAACACATTAGGCGGTATTTTAGCCATAACTTGACGAATGTTGGTTTTAAGTGCTCAAGAGTTAAAGGTTTATTTGAATAAACACGTTCTTTCGCATAGCCCCACATGAAAAAGTCCAGTAGTGTCAAATCTTTTGATTTTGGTGGCCAGTTGATAGAAATTAATCGGCCAAGAAATGCCTCTTGAAATAAAGCTTTATTCCCTCGAGTTCTGTAGCATGTGGCATGGTCTTGTTGAAAACACATATTCTCCAAGCCGTATTCTTCAATAGCAGGCAAAAAAAAGTTGTTTATCATTTGAGCATTACGCTCCGAATTGACGGTGACAGTCATTTTATTGTCGTTTTCGAAGAAATAATGTCTAATAACAACTCCGGACCAAAAAGGAAAATACGCCATAATGTGCAATAAGACAGTCCTGATTCCTGAGAACGACGAGGAATGGACACATTCGGGTCATCAGTAACACTTTCATTTAAAGGCAGCGATATTTTCAGTTGTACGAACCAAACGATGATGCACAGGCCTTGCAATATCTCAATATCTGTAACCAAAACATTTACTTGCTTAGGTCCTCAGACCTGTTAAGTCTGCTGGGAACCCCTTAAGGGGCATATGGCCCCTCTACTACGCCTACGCGCCATCGTTTCAGCTTCCTCCAACTCTTGCCTAGTGACGCTGATTCCTCCTTGACTGTGGCATGTGCTTCTCGGCCGTCCAGCTAATCTTCTTTCATGTGTGAGTGAATTCCACTGCATTGCTTGGCCTGCAATGCAGTCGTTACCTTTTCGAAGAGTACTCGTATGTCCAATCCATTGCCACTTACGCCTTCGTATAATAGAGTCTACAGGTTCGTGACCTGCCCTTCTATGAACTACCTCATGCGATACTCGGTTTGGCAAGAAAGTCCTTAGAATCTTGCGAAGACATCTGTTTACGAAGGCTTGCAGCTTTCTTGTAATGTCTGTAATACCCTTCCAGGTGCTGGACCCATAAAGAAGCACAGATTCGACATTTGGGTTAAACAGTCGTAGCTTTGTTCTTAAGCTGATAGAGTTATTCCTCTTAATTTTCACACCCTACCAAACGCCGCTTTTGCTTTGCTGATGGAGCAGATGACGTCTTGTTCGGTTCTGCCTTCGATGGTGGCAATACTTTCGAGGTATTTAAAGCTCTCCACTTTTTCCACTGGTTGCGAGGAAATATTTATTTGAGAGGATGGTCGGGTTCGGAGGCTGACAATTTTTGTTTTGCCAGAATTAATGTTTAGCCCCACGACTTCGGCTTCTCTCTACAATGGTTGTCATTCGATGGAGATCCATGATTCATGAAAGTAAGCAAACTTCGTCTGCGTAATCAAAGTGCTTTAAATAGGGTGTCAAAGTATATTGATCCCTCTGCTACCTGACAAAGCTGCGCGCAGTACATCGCTTTTCACCAAAAAAAAAACAATATTGGTGACAGAATACAGCCCTGTCTGACTCCGCTACGTATTTCAAAATCATCTGACAACCTACCATCGTGCATGAACGTGACACTTGCTTTAATAACAGCAATTAGATTTTCTGGGATGCCTCTCTTCCGTAAAGCTAACCAGATATAATCCCTGTTAACGCTTTCAAAAGCCTTCTCGAAGTTGATGAGCAGCAGGTGTAGCGGTGATCGATATTCAACGCACTGTTCAATAATGATCCGCAATTAACTAAATTAAATTTGCCAATTGCTTGCGTCGCTCGTTGGACGATTATGTAAACCAATATTTCCTCTTAAAGCACGAAATGTTGCTGTGCTGTGGCAGAATCACCATTTTTGTAGAAGATTTTAACAGTTTTTATGCATTGTGCGAAAGTTAAGCTATCCATTTTCACAAATTTTAGACTTTCAACTTTAAAAAAAATGGTTTAACAACTTAGTTTAAAAGATGTCGAATTCCAGCCCTATTCTTTTGAAACCGCAAAATGGATAACCCATCATTATAATACACACTAGGAATTGGAGAAATAGAACTTAAAGCTGAAAACACTTAAATAGTGGCTATCATTTTGTCGGCTGCCAAGCAATTTATCTGTAGTTTTGTTTGACATTTCATCATGAATAAACTGACACTTGAACAACGCTTCCAAGCTATAAAAAAATATGGTTCTGTTGGAAATACGTACCGCGCGAATGTTGTTTCACTTTTGATTGATTGGATACGTGTGAGAGGAATTCTACGAATAAAAAGGTTTTATTGAAGATATGTAGGAAAAACACGTCTTGTATCTTTTAGGATCACGTTAAAATTTTAAATTCTTTATTATACCAGTGTTTCAACTTAACAAAAATAATATCTAGTATTGCCAGAAGGGCTGTAATATTAAAAGTTAAAATTTATACAGGAAGATGTCGCTGTGACATGGCATTTTCTTGAGAAATTGACTCTGTCAATTAAATTTCATAGTCATCTAACCATTTCGGTGTTCTTCGTGCGCGAGTGGATATAAAATTTTCCAATTCTTCACTGCTGTCGTCTTCGTCGTTCGCTTGTGTATTAACCCTTGAGTTAACGTCATTACTTTGAATTCTGTCATCACTTTGTCCTGGGTATTCTTCTTCGTTGAGTTCGTTGAGTTGTTGATCGGTGTCAATTAACAGCTGGTTGTCATTTTGTTTTCGTTTGTTGAATCTTTTTATCTGTCCTGTGTGAACTATTCTTGTGATTTCCTGGCCGAGATGATTGATCCTTCGAATTTTAATAACATTTTCACCCAATATGTCTATGATTTCAAATGGATTAGCTTCGTATATGAGGTTCAGTTTATTTGTTCTGATTGGGTTCAATGCCAGCACTAAATCTCCAATCTGCATTTCAAAAGACTGTCGGTCTTCATCAATTTTAGTTTTGTTTTGGATTTGTGACATTTTGAGTGAATTGATTGCCATTTCCCTGTCTCGGTTGAGTCGTGTGAGTTTCTGAATTCTATCAGTCGTAGTATCCTCCACCGTTCCCAGAAGAACTTCGTCTCGAATTCGGGGCTCGAATCCATGTAATGGGTAATGTGGTGATTGTTGTAATGATGAATGTTTACTCGAGTTTATTGAGAATATGATTTCAGGAATATAGGAGGACCAGCGTTGGATGTTCCTTTCCGAGATGTACTTTCGAAGGATTGATGAGACAGTTTTAACTTCACGTTCTATTAATCCGTTGGACTCTGGCCAATAAGGTGGTGTTGTCAAACCTTTGATACCAAATGCGGTTAAGAAGTCTTGAATTTCTTTTGATGTGAAGCTCGTGGCATTGTCATTAATAATCGTTGTCGGAGGTCCGTGAATTGATATTATTTTGTCTTTGATTAGTGATATTACATACTTCGAACTGACATCGGGTGTGGATTCTGCGATGACGTACCGAGTTGTATGATCAATGATAATGAGAATATGCTTTTTACCTGATGCATCCTGTGGGAAGCTGCAATGGTCCATGGAAATTACATCAAAAGGTCTTTGAGGTATGCTTCTTGGTTTATGTAGACCAATCCTTTTACACGTTCTATGGTTAAACAGTTGGCATGTACGACAGCTTGCGACGTAATCTTTGCAGTCCTTCGACGCTGAAGACCAGAAGTATCGATTAGACAGCTTTGAAAATGTCTTTTCATGATCCATATGGCCACTGTGGTCATGGCACATCTCAAGAATACTTTGTTGTAATGACTTTGGTACAAGAATGCGGCCGAAACCTTTGTTGTTTTTATGTAGTAATATGTTATTTTGAATAAAATATTTCTTTTTTATTAATTCATGGTGTTTTGTATTTATATCGCTGTTAATTATCTGGATCAAAAATTTGCATACTGGGTCATTGTTTTGAGCGTAGGAAATTTTTGTCTCGTCATTCGATTTAAGAATTAGATGTGCCAACATGTTGGTTGGGATCCTTGAGAGTGCATCCGCACATACGTTATGCTTTCCGGATTTGTGTTTGATGGTAAAATTGTAAGATTGAAGATCCAAGAGCCATCTTGCAAACTTTCGATTAAATTTACTGTTTTGTAGTAAGCATGCTGTTGTCCAGTTGTCAGTAATTAAGGTGAAGTTTTTTAAACCATAAAGGTAAATATGAAATTTTTCGGTTATGGCCCAATGAATGGCAAGGCTTTCGATTTGGTTAATATGAAGGTTCTTCTCGGAGTCCGCTAATGCACGGCTAGCATATGCGATGACGACTTCTCGTTTGTTTTGTTTTTGTATTAGGATGGCTCCTAATCCGCTGAGTGAAGCATCGATTTGAACCTCAGTTTCACAATCGTTTATGAAGTGTGCAAGTATCGGTGGTGATTTGAGTTTTTGTTTCAGAATTTCAACGGCATCTGCTGCTTCCTTAGACCAGATGAATGGAGTCGAGTTGTAGGCATCACGTATTGGCAGTGCAATTTTGGAGAAGTCTTTTATGAACCTTCTGTGGTGGGATGCGAAGGCGTTGAAAGACTTGGCATCTGTTTTGGACTTGAATTCTCTGTTATAACGGTCGATGGCGTTTATGCGATTGGGATCTGGTCGTATTCCTTCAGCTGATATGCCATAACCAAGGAAAAAAATTTCACTTTTAAAGAGTTGGCATTTTTGAAGTGAAATACGAAGACCGCTTTTAATTAGATTGATTAGTGCATTTTCAAAATTATTCAATGCCGTGTCGACGTTCGATGCTGATTGGCCAATATCATCCATGTAAGTTATAGTGTTGGTGGTGTTTTTGAACGTGTGTCGCATAATGCGTTCCATTGTTTTTGGAGCGTTTGCTAAACCAAAAGGCATCCTCAAGAACTCAAACACTCCGTCCTGTGTCACGAATGCCGTTTTGTGGATATCTGAAGGTCTTACTTTCACCGTCATAAAGGCAGTTTTTATGTCCATCACATTGAATAGTTTGGATTCGGGTTGGACAAGTTTTTCTATTACGTCGTCGATGTGTGGTGGTGGAAAATTGTCTTTTAGTAGTTTTTTATTAAGATGTGTATAATCGATAGTCAATCTGCGCGTTGTACTTGGATGGTGGGGTTGGTTGACAATTACAACTGGTGATGCATATTCGGATTGTGAGTCTCTAGCTATTTTGAGTTGCTTCCACTTTTCTACTGTTTCATTTATAAATTGTCGGTCGCTCCAAGAATAGCGATATGGCTTTCTAGAAACTGGAATGTCGTCACTCGTATTCAGAGAATGTTCACCTATTGTGCAGTGGCCGAGAACATCATCGTCCGTCGAAAATGCTTGTAAATTATCGTGTATAATTTGTTTAAACCTCAAAATCTGTATGGTAGAAAGATTAGTAAAAGTTGTTATTTGATCTTCGATTTCTTTCGATAGGCACTTCGGAATAGTTTGAAAGTTTTTGATAATACATGAGTTGATGTTAAGTCTGGTTTGTGGGATCAAATTTTTTTGAATTTGGATATCACCGTTTGGTTCGATGGTTATCGTTAAATGGTTTGCTTTTCTCCAATCGCTACCAAGTATGAGTGGCACTGGGCTGTTATTGATAACTGCGACAGGTCCAAAAGTGCAAGATATCTCTCCCACAGATATGAATAAATCTATTTGACCTGTTGGGTGACACTCGTAGCCTATAGATGAAATGGAGGGTCCGTCGTATTTTTGAATAATTTGGTTTGGTGGTATGGATCGACTGTCGATGACCGATTGTTCTGCCCCACTGTCGATGAGAGCTGATATAGGTGTTCCGTCAAATGCGATAGCCTCAACTATCGGAAGACCACGGTCGCTACATTTTGACTTTATAGCACAGTTAGCTTGTTTTGAAAGGAACTTGTTTGGGCAGTTGTTGATGGAGTGGCCTGTTTTATTGCAAATATGACATGGTAAATGACATTGGGAAACTGGATGTGAATTTTGCTTGCATCGTGGACATTTGTAGTTATTTTGGCTATTTGGCATGAATTTATGGTAATTTTGTTGTGGATTGGATAACGATGGATGATTATTGTACTGTTGTGGGGCTTTGAATACGTATGGTTGCGGTTTATGTGAAATGTCGTTGGGAAGGTATTTTGCGATATGTTTTGTGTCATAGTCCAAGGTTTGTCCTATCTCAAACAATTTAGGGATGGAATTTGGTGCATTTATGCGCATAAGTCGTCGATCTGAATGGTCGACAATGCCCTCTATGAGGTAAGTAATTTGGTCCTCTATAGGAATCGCGATGTTGTTAGGAGTTTTAAGTATTATTTCCAACTTACCGCCTAGATACTGCGTGATGGTTTCGTTTGGTTGTTGAATCCGAGCGTTGACGCGTTCGTTCCACTCGCGCAAGGTTGGAGGCTTGACAAAGCGTGTCTTGAAGGCTTCTAGCCATGATGACCAGTCCTTCTTCTTTTCACCTTCGAAATTTTGCCAGTTTCTTGCGATACCAGTTAGCTTGCTTCCTCCAAAAGTGAGCATAATTTCATCACTCCACCCATTGACTTTTGCTGCTTTCTCAATACATTTTATGAAATTTTCACTGTCGTTGCTATCTTCGCCGCTGCATTTTTGGATTGTTTGGGTCATGTCGGGATTAAGAACAACATGTTGGACGTAGGGATTGGGTTGAAATGTTTGGACATTTGAGATGCTTGCAAATGAGTCATCTTTGCTTTGGACGCTACATAGAAGGGTGTTGTTTTCAAGTATTATTTTGATTGCATCATTTTTGTCCGAAGGCTTTGCCTCCAGTCCTCTTTTTTTAATTTCATCCTTAAGGAAATCTAAGGTGAATCGACTTAGAACGGAGGATTCAGTTGTTGTTTGGATCAATTGTTCCAGAAGGGACATTATGTTTATTTTTTTGTTTAACTTGATTTATTGTCTTTTATTTATATATTTTAGTGATTAATGAGCGAGATTAACAAGTTCGAGTAACCGACTGCGCCATGTGAGAGGAATTCTACGAATAAAAAGGTTTTATTGAGGATATGTAGGAAAAACACGTCTTGTATCTTTTAGGATCACGTTAAAATTTTAAATTCTTTATTATACCAGTGTTTCAACTTAACAAAAATAATATCTAGTATTGCCAGAAGGGCTGTAATATTAAAAGTTAAAATTTATACAGGAAGATGTCGCTGTGACAATACGTCAGTAAACAAACCTGCCGTACTTAGAGATAATCTTTCAGTGGATGTTTAAAAACCGCTACACCTGAAAAACTACATTTTTTAAGTGCTTTATGGACTAGTAAAAATTTTGTCCCCGTACTTCTTTAGAAAAGAACGTTACAATAAATTGTGACCGATAGAGAGACATGATTACTGACTTTTTCGTTTATCAATTGAAAGAAGATGGTGCGGTGCAACAAGTTTCCTGAAAAATTGCTTAATTGAAGGCAACATTTGGTTACCGAATAGTTTAAACTTACAAGAGAAACCCTCGAATTTCCCTTCAAGATCGTGTGACTTAATTCTTGAAGTCCAACATTCGAAAAGCTATTGCCAATATACGGAAACAAATATAGTAAAAAGTCCTTCAAAAATGGACTTCGAGATAAGACTACGTCTAAACTAGCCATTGCGGTCTTATGCCAGAGATGATATTTAAATTATTATACCAGACATTTTGTATTCAAACAAAGCAAATTTCATGTTAATGTTATGTCAATACCTCTAAAAAATTGGCCTTTCTAATATTGATGAAATCTTATTATTTGATGAAGATCCCTGCGTTGGGTGCCAATGTCCTAATCAATAAAAATGAGTTTGAAATCCCCCCCTACCTGATATACATTTTATCAATCCTATATTTTTACTCTTTGAAGATAAAAAATGTCCTTAAGGTGTCCATTAGTGTTGACCAGAGGACATCGATAATAATTGCAACCCCACTTCTCTCTTTCTCTCACGCATTTTCTTATAAACCTGACTATCATTGTTAGAAGAGCCAAAACAAAAAAAAGATTCCTATCAATTTATTTCGTTCAAATTTGGATTATAAGCAAGTAAAATAGCCAATCATAAAAAAAAGACTTTTTTCTCGATTTCATATCAATTTCATTGTTAGCATCTGTTTCTGTCCCAACAGACAGCGAGACCAGTCAGGCTTTTCCTCACAGACGACAAAAAAAAATACAAGCATAAAAGAAAATATCCACGGGGCATGAAAAATAGAATCTCCATGACAAATAGCATTTTTAGTATCGCTTTCGATACCTTTATAGTTCTATTTTATATATACCACCAATATTTGGAATGTCCCTGCTAACGTTTTTGCTATATCTTCAATATACATACCTACCTACCAAAGCCTTGGGCGCCATTTAGATTTAACGAAGCATAAAATCGAAGAAAGAAAAATATATAAAACTGAAGCGAACGAAAACAACATCACCTGTAACATTCTTCACCATTAAGTAGATACTATATACTTATCCCTTCAGATATCAAAGGCATATAGAGAAGGGGAGGAGGCTTTTGATATCTGTTTCTAGATATTTTATACCATCTTCATCATCTTCATCATCTTCATCGTCGTATTCGTCGTCGTTCTTGATGTGGGTACCCTCCAAACTAAACCAACCAATTTGGCTAAAGGACAATTCAATGAAACAGATTCATTTGTATCTTTCATCTGTCTCATTTTTATATAAAAACGAATTCTCCACGTCCCAACCACCTCCCAAATTCCAACCCCAGTAGCAACAGCTTGCCAAAAATATGTATTTAATGGTGTAAAAAGCATGGAATAAATTCGTCAACATCGCTTTTACTTAGATGATATTTTTTTACGCCCTGTCACAAAAGACACGCAGAAAAAAAAACGTTTTTTTTAAAATGAATTGGATTATAAAAACACAAAGCAACAGCAAAATACAAAATAAATTTCACAAGAATAACAGCGGTTTTCTAAAAATTTGATTTCTCCTGAAAATAAAGCTAAAATGTGAATTCTGGAAACAGGACTTTATAACCCTTAATGTACTTCCGAAAGTTTTTGTGCAGAATAGAAAAATATAATTTTGAGTCTTCTGAAACAAATCGAAAATAGGAATTTTTCAGGGGAAAACTTAAATTATATTTGAAAAAAATATGGTGAAAGACTTATTTCCAAAAAGTTAATTTTTCAAATAATTAAAATGGTCCTTAAGAATTTTCGATGGGTTATCCTTATCGTAATCTAATGTCAACGTTTCAAGATATTCATTTCTACACACATTAGCTTTTCAATGTTTTAAATTTAGTTTTGAAAATTTTGTTCTTAGACATCAAATAAAATATTTCACTGTTTCCCTTGTGTTTTGGTCTTATTGATATTTTTTTGACATATAAAAGAATTTCTTTAAAATGTCAAAAAAAAAACCTAAACGCTTTGAATGTCATTATAAGTATACAGTAAAAAGAAACAATTCCATCAAAGATAAGCTATTTCGTGATTTCTATTTTTATTTCTTTCAAAGTTAAATTCCCGATGGAAAATAATATAAAATGACATTTTAAAACCCAAGTCACGTCACGAGAACAATTTTCATTGAATATTATCTACATATTAGAAAATGGTGCGATAAAGCTAAACAGGTGCTATTTTGGAATTGTTTTTCTGTTTCCATTGAGAATAAGTTGAAAAATGTTTTGAATTAAATATTAAAAATAGGATTTAAGATAATCTAAACGAGTTTGCATATGAAATGAAATTGTTATTTTGGTAAGGGGTTATGTTTTACGTTTTATTTGATAAATATCTTGTAACACTTCATAGACATCCTTCAATCAATCATTTCGTTTTATGTCTTATTCCAATTGATTTACATTGATTTGGGTTCTTTAAAGAAAAATATTCATGTCAAGGAGGATGTTATCCATATAATTGAGATCCTTTTCACTTGAAGAATATTTTGTAGAACCTAGAGTTATAAATATAATTTTTGTAAGACAGAATTTTAAAACAGAATTTTGAAATTAACAAAAAAAAAAGAATTTTCACCCATGTGGAAAGTCGATTCTATAGTATTGACAGAGTATCGGATTCTTGAGCTTAGAAACTTTGACTTAAGATATATTGTCAAGTAACTTTGGCGTTTTAATTGCGTTAAGTCCGTTATAATTGAGTTCTTTTGAGATGTCTAGAATATTGACCTAATTTGTAATCAAAGTGGCGCTTATTTAGTTTATCAGTTTGTCAAGCCTGAAAAATGAATTAACATCAATTTAAGCCTGAAATTTTATCGGTGGACCTAAGGTTTTTTCAAAGTACAACAACCCTAAAATTAAGTTAAAAAACACGATTTTTACAAAAAGTTGACGAATAGTTGAATTTAAAAAACAGAAAGATTTCCACGAATTGAAAATATTGGCATTTCTCGGCGTTTTCAAGGTCCTTGAGTCAAAATAAATAATTTTTAGACAGATGTCTGTACGTCCGTGTGCACGTACGATCGTACGTGCGTACGCTTGAAGTTTTTTGGTCGTACATAGCTCAAGAACCATTAGAGATATCGACTTCAGATGAATTTTGTTATTCAGATAATAATGCAAAAAGATGCAAAGAGGGCTTTTTTTGCACCAAAGCAATTTAGAAAATAGGTTAACCCAAAAAAACCAAAAAATCAAAAAAACTGAAAAAAATAATTGTCGCCTCGAATATTTT